>NW_027106745.1:78526-90642 GCF_000696795.3 Halyomorpha halys
ATATATATATATATATTTCTGAAAATTAGTTTTAATGAGAACGTAATGACTTACACCACTTTTGCTTTGAGTGGCTGATTTATCGATTAAAAGTATTTATTTTAAATAATTAAGGCACTCGGTCGTAAAGCATGGTAACAGACATTTTTAATGAATATAAATTTTTAGTATCACCGCTTTTTATTAGGATGAATTCATGAATTCTTGAAAGAATCCTTGGAAAATTTGTTTTCGCATTAGAATAACGTTGATATTAAGTTATGGCGAGTGGTCCCTGTTTGAATGTTATACTTTGTAATTAACAAGTAATTTAACGTTGTAAAAGTTGTCATTATATCATTTACCATGTTTCAAGACTGACCACCTCAATCCATGTTTAATGGTTTACATACATACACATTATTTAGAACATCTGTGTATCAATACCAATTATTTGAAATATATCTAAATCGATATTAGGCATCGCACCTGGAGGGCAATAACCTAACTTAAAATGTTATTCAAATTTCGAGCTTTTAGGACTTTTTAAATGATGTGACTATCTACAGATTCATATTACGGACTTTTTTATAATATATTATTTATGTATATATAAATATTTTTGTTATATCTGAATTATTTCGTTATCGTTAGGCATTCATTTCGCAAATACAAATAACCTTAACATATGTTAACCTAATAAACAACATTGTTTTATTCCGACTTTGTCGGAGACCCAAAAGCATTCAAAATTTCTTTAAGACGGAAAGGAAGAGTCGAAAGAGCTTTGGGAATCATTTGCACTTCTGAGGGACTGTATTTTTTCGGCAAAAATGACGGAAGGAAATTTTAACCTGTGCGAGATAATGAAGGTGGAGGAGACTGAACCAGTCTGCGCACGCAAATCTCAAAGAAGACCTTCCGAGGTAAATTTACTTAGACATGACGCGTAAAGTCGTCATAACTTAACTTGATCTCCAATTAAAGGCTAATCTATTAATATCGGAATCATATGTGATCAAAATAACTCCGAAAGCTTAATTTTTTAATTAATTAACTACTAATCAGAATGAAAAGCATTCTCTTCATATAAAATCGAAAATACTATTTCCAAATGTTGGTCTATTTCTTCAGAATAATGTTAATTTTAAGTAAGTTTTTTCATCTAGTAAAAAATAAAATAAAATTTAATATGAACAGCTTTATTATTATTGCTTCTTTTTCTGGTTTGAATCATTTTTCGATTATTAACAATTACTCAGATTGATCAAGAAAAAAAAAAATTCTCAGTACCTCATCAAACACACATTGTACAAAAATAATATAATTATATAGTTTTTTAAATTAATTTTATTTCGAACAATTGCAATGTTATACATGTATATATTTTCGACATATATCCTTTTACCTTTGCCTGTTTTCTTACTCTTGCTGTTTTCTACTTCTACACCGCAATTAACTTCTTAGATTTCTTGGCTCCATGGAAATAATGTTAGCCATTTTATATTGTAGCTTCTCATGTAAATTATATTTTATAATATTACAAATAAAATTCATTTTTTAAGAAATATACATTACTGTTAATAAGTATTGGTCACATTGACGTGTATCTTACTAAATAAATGAAATTTTTAAGAACATAAAACACGTATTTAATAGAAACAGAATACAGCAATAGATGGAATCTGAAAACTTGTTCTACAAAACAATGAGCATGATTTTAACAAGGGGTGTGGTATAACCTTACTCTCTTTCAATGCAGAAGTGAAGCCAAAAAAGACCACGCCCACGAAAGGAAGGTTAAAGTTGAGGTTAATAGGAATTACAATCTAAACTGAAACAGAATTAAGCCAGTGATTGGCTCGTACTTTTCCTCTACTCCTCCGCCACGTCAAGAACCCCGCCTTTTTGTCTTCACTTTCTCTAGCAGTTTACCCCCTCCATTATACTCCTTCCGGTATAATGGATAATATAAGGGGGTGACGTAAGCGTGATAACGCGCCTGTACGCCAACCCAAAGGTTGCGAGTTCGAGTCCCCGGCCCTATCCGGGATTTTTTCAAACATATAATTATACAATACTCACTCATCGCCTCCCCCCGTGGGAGTGACGAACCCACCCTATGAAAACCACGTCATGAAACGCGCGATGTATTTCCTAAGCACATCGCGCCAGGCCTTGGACCTCCACGGTCTGTCGCACCAATAAGAATAATGATAATTATACTCTTATAACTATAATTATACTATATAACCTTAACTTTCTACCAACCGGGCAATATTGCAAATACGTTCACATTAAATAAATTAATAAGTTGTTTTCTTTAATTTTCAAGAACTCAGGTGCGAATCCGGCAGTGGCAGATAATTTGTTTTAGTTTCACTGTAGCCCTGAGTCAGCCCTGTGAGTTAGGGAGCCTTCTCGGGTCCACACAGCCCCATAAAGTGGCTCATACACTTAGTTGGGTAGAAATCTAGCGGTGGAGTGTGATTCTCTTCATATTATATTAAAAAGTTTGAAAATGGCCAAAAGTAAAAAGGTCGAAACACTACTATAATATCAAAAAAATAGATATATAAACAACTAAAATTGTTACAAATCAACAAATTTGAAAAAAAAGTGTATTCTTACATAGTTGTATTTTTGTGGTTAGTGGAGTGTTAAGGAATGTTTTTTTCCCGTGATCATTATTAATATAAAATCATAATCATAATATTTTTTTTTTCTAGATAAAATAAACTCATTAAAAATTATGTTATTTTTAAGAAATAGGCCAAAATTTTAAATAGAATTTTCGATTTTATTTTATCATTACTAAATGAGGCTTAGTTCTAAAAGGGCCCATGTCAATTTTTTTAGTTTTTATGGTTTTATTATACCGTTATAATAAAAGTTATATCGTTATAATCAATTTAGTCTTTAAAATATTACCTACGTTAGCCTTTAAATCTCTAAAATATAACCAATTTAAAATTGGGGTTAGAAATTGGTCTTTGTAAAATTAAAGACTAAATTGAAAACATTCGGTATAAAAAATAAAAAATTTGAAAAATAAAAACCGGCATTGGCCCTTTTGGAGCCAAGCCACAGATTATATTACATAATTTAATAACATTCATTATAAAATATAAAAAATAACAGCCAATAAAATTATATTTTTGTCATAATAGTCTTATGAGAATAATAATAATTCATTTAAATCAGTTCATCCAAATTTTCTTCAGAAAAAAGGACAAAAAAAAAACGCCAGTCAGTAATTGAATTTAGATTATTTCATTTATAACATTTTTTAGTAAGTTTTTCTTCAAAATCATGTAAAAAATAGTATTTTTATTTATTATAAAGTGACAATAACTTTAGGTTATGTTTCTTGAATTGTTGTTTTCATTTTTCAGGTTCTTTCATATCAACAACAAATTTTGTCTCAGGCCAAAAGCTTAGGACAACTCAGGAGGCATTACGTGAGTAATATATATTATTTAAATTACAATAATTTAAGGGTGGGGTGGTATTTTTTTTTTAAGTTACATACATAAACATTATTGCTTCAAAAATACCCTGAATATAGCACAAAATATCCTTATTTGATTTATTTTCTTGAAACAGTGTAATTTCTAAATCATTTTGATTGCAATTCATTTTTTAGTCTGCGAAAGTGAGATTTCTAAAAAGTTATCTTATCACCTAAGTACTTATTAATCTAGTGTTATTAATTTTGTTAATTAATAAAGAATTCTAATGGAAATAGGATTTAAATTAAATTTGCTTTGTAGGAAGATAGTTTGGGTGGGGGTCAATAAAGGTATCAGAATAGTAAACGAAGTGTTTATCGTTAATTTGTATTCTTCCTGAAATTCCTTTAAACAAAACAAAAATTTTATATAGATATATATATATATTTTTTTTTTTTTCGTATTTTCTCTGTATATTTGTTTTAAAGTTTTGTCAATTCCTAGAATGATTGTATCTTGTTTTTCATTAAGCTCATACCTTGATACTTTCATTGATTGCCACCCGGACTATTTTCCTACGATTTACTTCATACGGTCAGCAGATACCAAGAAGAAGATATGTACCAAAATAAATTTGCATTGATTTCTCTAGAGCTTATAATAAATCTATAAATATACAATTACCAGAAATTAGCAATTAGAAAACTATTGAGTAATTTTAAATTTATTGGGTGTTAAATAAATCAAGATGTATTAGAATGGTTGTTAAATGTAATGTTGCAGCTTTTAACTCTATAATTCAATTTAAATATCAAATTAACCAAAAAACTGATTTTTTTAAAAAATAATTAGATTTTAATTAACCTCGTTGAGTCTTATTATAGCATTTGTAATCCCTAATTTTAGTTTAAAAATAATTAAGGGTTTCCAAGAAAAATAGAAAATGAGCGTTTGTTTACAATTATATTTATCCTTATCAGTACTACCTTGCAAGGCCGAACTCATTGCTACAGGTTGTGTAACCACGGACAAAATAAAAAACACTCCTGATTCTATCATATATCCTAGAAAACTTTTTAAATCTATAACATTTAATTGTGTTTCTCAACACACGAATACGATTACAAAAACTTATGGATTAATAGGGGTCTAAAACATATATTTTCCTTTTTTTTTTTTTTTTTTTATTATCTATTCCATATTATCATGAAGAGATATTACAACTTACAATAGTGTTCAACATAAGGTAATAGTGATGGTAGTGTATATTAACCAAAAAAATAAATAAAAATATATAAATATATAATGAGAAGATGGTTGGGGTGTGGTCAGTGAATAACACAAATAAGTATAAAACCTATTTATTAGTGTTAACGTTTCGGATAGAATTTCAAGCCTTCATCAGGCCGATTGATTTTTTTGAATTTATTGATTAAAAAAACAAGACAACCAAACAACAAAAGGATGTACAGACTAATAAGAAAAAATAAAATAACTAACATTATGGATACATAAATAGTGTCGAAAAACATGAATATTTTAAAAATGATAAGAAGGTAAAGGTAGTATGGAGAATGGGAAGAGTAATATTAAAATTAAGTAAGATGAAAGAACAGATAATAAAATATAAATAATAATCTTGTTAGTACACTTATGTAAAAAATGAAAATTATTTAAAATAAAGTAATGAAAGAATTGGCAAATAATATATTTATATAGGTAATTAAATATGTAAGTAAAAGTAACATTGTTAAGGAATTAGGATAAAAAGTCATATAATAAAAAAAATAATAAATATGAATATTTTAATTTAATAATAATTATTTACAATTAAAGTTATGGGGAAAAAATATAAAGAAAATATATGTAATTAATGAAATACTTAAGTAAAATACTATATTAAAGTAAATATGACAATAATAAGTAAATATGTTATGAATAACATGCATTATAGTGTAGGAATGTGATCAACATCTTATTTCATTATGTAAATCCACGACCTTTAACTATTAACTCATCATAAAAAATATAAATAGTTTTTAAGTTTTTGAAAAATTATATCTTTTGCCATTAAGTCTATTTAGACGTCAAATTTTATCCAATTTACAACACTTCCGACAAGCAGCTTTAAATTTATAATGGTTTGCTGCTTTTATGATTTAGAATTGTATACCTGATAAAAATTAATATTTTATTTCCGAAGACATTTAATGTTGACAATTAAAATTAAAAGTATTATTTCTAAAGTCTACGGAACATAAACTATAATCGCATTTTTTTTTTCGAATAGGTGGCTCGTAAATGTTACGAAGACAACGTAGACGAGAGGAAAGCTTTAAATGAGATATGCCAATACAAATCATGTTACCCCCATTGTTCTGAACTGCAACTATTACAAATCCTCCTTAAGGCCAAAGCTTGTCCTGATACAATTATATATCAAACCTACGTCGTTGAGTCAGAACAAGGTATAATCCTTGAGTTATATCATTTTATTATATATTTTTTAAACAACTATACTAGCTAAAAGATCTGGAACCTTCATCAGATATACAATAACTCTATTATACATGTTAAAAGCTTTACGAAAAACGTTTTTTTCTGTTGTTCATGCTCTTTCTCAGCAAGTTACAAACTCCAATGCATTTTTATTTATTAAATTTTTATAAAATACCATTTCATTTCACTGAAAAATTATATCATAATATTTTTTTTTAAAAATACAGTATTAAACATGTACTGGAAAAAATAAAATTTAATTCCGAAGAAACTTTCTAGAGGGGAATCACGTGCATTGTATCATCGACTTTAGTGAAACTTGATGATACAAGGTCGAAATTAAGTATAGTTACATTTCAGTACAACACATTAAAAAAAAAAAAAAAATGTGAGGGAGTTATGAATTTTTTTCGTGAAGCAGGACAGAAAATAAATATCCTCCAAAAAAAATTTCAACTATTTATAATTATTTATTGATTCGAGAAGTTGGTGGGGGGGGAGGTGCGATCAGCAAATAACAACTTAAATAAACAATAGAATATTTATTTTATTATAAATCTACGGTGAACTATCTACACCTCATTATAATTATTTATGTGTATGAAAATTCGTACTTAGTTGTCTCAAAACACGCTGAAAACAAATGTGACATAATTTTCCCTTTAAAAAAAATTAGTTACTTTACTATGTTTTGGCTTTTCTAATTCTTAATACATTTAATAAGATCCAGAATTTACTAAATAATTCAAAACACTATCCAAAATTATAGTCTCAAAACATTTATTTCATTCACACGTCCAACGTTTCGGCCAATTCGGCCATCTTCAGGGACAATCTCAAATTACTATGAGACATATCATCCAACCATTTAAAAAAAACTCCATACAGGCCATTCTGCCCAGGTCAAAACATTAATATCTAATATGTCAAAATTACATTAAAAATCACAGTCAAATTATTTCTCTTTTATCACTATTTATACACTTTTATTATAACGTTATAATAAAAGTGTATAAATAGTGATAAAAGAGAAATAATTTGACTGTGATTTTTAATGTAATTTTGACATATTAGATATTAATGTTTTGACCTGGGCAGAATGGCCTGTATGGAGTTTTTTTTAAATGGTTGGATGATATGTCTCATAGTAATTTGAGATTGTCCCTGAAGATGGCCGAATTGGCCGAAACGTTGGACGTGTGAATGAAATAAATGTTTTGAGACTATAATTTTGGATAGTGTTTTGAATTATTTAGTAAACAATTACCAGTCTCAAGAAAGAAATTTAAAGATTATAAATAAAAAGATCCAGAATGTTTTATTTTTATTTTCATGACAAAACAAATCAGTTACCTATCAAAATACCTACGTGCAGAGAAGGCGAAATGCGGTAGTATAAGCAAATTTCTGAATTTATATAAAAAACATTTTCTCGCCTTTTTTTTGTTCTGCCTAATCAATCTCAAAATGTAAACAATAAAATATTAGCACTACATCGTTACTATGATGCTGGATATGATATTTATTATTTTTAAATTTGTTAGAGTTCTAGCACTGTGTAGTTTCTCTACACGCCTGTGTCAAATCATTATGATCTTACATCGTCTTTACTGAATGGATTTTTATGTAAATACAGTTGTACATATCATTGAATAAATTTAAAAAAAAATTAATTTGTAAAATAATACTGGTGGATTCAAATCACAAAACCTAAAGTCTCTAAACCACCGGTAAACAACTAACCAGAGTATGAAAATAAATAAAAATGAAAAAAAAAATGTGAAATGAATGTAATTTTAATTTTAACTCTTATCAGAAATAAGCAAACCCCTTGAAAAGGAAATCAAGATAAATGACAATCTTTGTGGAATGAAAGCTCAAGGAGTAAACTGAAAATTATTAAAAAGGATATCAAGCCCTGGGGTACCCGAGCCGTAAATGCCGTAGAGAGGAGGTCGTAATGACCAGGCAGAGAATAGGTCACACGAGGCTCACCCACTCCTATCTTATTTCAAAAGAAATGTCTCCGAACTGCCAGTATTGAAACAAAAATTTGACAATTAGTCATATTTTCCAACAATGCCATATTTCACATCACACCTCAATAGCTCAGTATTAAACCCAGATATTTCAAAAACCCTCGGAGATGATGATAAAACAATAGAATTAATGTTTCAGTTTTTAAAATCAAAAGGTTTACTAACAAAAATATAATAAATTTAACGGAAAAAATAATAATAACAATAAAAAAAAAGAAAAACAAAATAATAAACAAATCTAAAAAATAAAATAAAATTAAACAAATATAAGCAAAATTAAATAAGGTATAAATAGCGTTTATGACCAATGATGTTTTGCGTCACTAAACAAAACCAAACCAGTCGGTGATTAGTCAATTTAGACATTACTAGGACAGAAAACCAGATATATCACACTCCTAAGGTAAAATGCAGGACACCTCACATCAAGAGTCCAAAAAGACACATCAACTAAAGACGGTTCATCACTCCCCTATAAGTGCCTGTTCATGCATTTACAAACACACATAGATAATTTGTATGGATGATATGAAGTAATGATTCAGCTCTGATTGAAGCCTTTTATTTTAAGACTGTTGATGGGAGAGTTGCTGCATTTTGTTCTCGGGCATGCGATTTTTGTGAGTTTCTGTCCTGATCGACGACTGATGATCTATTTATCATTCCGGTAGTTCACAGGTTTAATGGCTTTGCAAATTAAAAATTATTTTGTGTCTCTTCCAGAGTTTTTAGTGATTTACATCTCAGTAACACAGTGTTTTTATCCAACAGGGAAATGCACTGGAGCTGATGAAACATTTAAGAAACTCAGGCAAAGAATTCCAGCGTCGGTAACTTATACATAAAAAAATATTTCAGTGATTTCATTATGATTTTTTTTTTTGATATATGATTATTGATAAAAATATTTTATCTTTTATGTAAGTTTTCGTTTTTTAAAAAACTGTTTATAACCTCTTTGTTTCTAGACCCGGAAAACTCCTCTCCTGCCATGCTGCCCTGATGAAAATCCTATTGGATCGCGTATGGTAAATATTAATGATTTAACACTTTGACTATTGGGGTAACTTCACAGTAATTAGGGGTTAGTTGGCGACAAATAGGGTAAATTTGTGCCAGCCACAGTTTTAAGTTTTTTTTTGTACCCCCTTCCTCGTCATTTCGATTCCCGATTAAGTGTCATTAGACCTCGTCGGTGTGCGTTGTCACCAGTAGGTTACAGGCCTCACAAACTCGGAGGGAGAAGTTAGGGCGAAGCGTAATTTTCCGATATGATTGGCCATTTCGGACGGTTACCCATCCAAGTACTGACCATCTCGATGTTGCTTAACTTTAATTACCAGCTTCACGTGCCTTAGCCCACACGGCTACCCTTGCCCCTATAAACCAATGTGCTCATTAAATCCATGAACATCCTCAAATGTAGTAATAGTGACGCATTGCCGAGTGAGCTAGTAGATTACAATGCTGAATAATTATAATGGAATGTGTAAAAACCGTACCAAAGTAAAGTAAATCCTACTAATATCAACAAACCTAGTAGACATATCCATGAGTCTTATGAAGTAATAATTATTATTGCTTCTTCAGATATCAATGTATATAATAGAACAGAGGTTCCTAATCTTTTTCGGTTTGCGGCTCCCTAAATAATCGCATTTTTTCCGTGGTGCCCTTTAAGCATTTTTTTTTTCTAAATTTTTTGGCTTTCTTGGAAAATTAGAAAACTTTCCTTTTTAAAAGCATTTAGCAGCAAAAAATTAAAAACAGATATTTACTATTTTCCTTGGGATAATATAAAATATCTAATTTCAACTGTTTCGGTGATATTCATATTGAGACTGGACATCCAGCATGTGGTTAGGTTAGTTCAGAGGTTTCCAATCCTTTTCGGTTTGTGGTTTCCTAAATAATCGGATTTTTTCCTCAGTGCCCTTTATACATCAGATTTTTTCCTTAATTTTTTAATTTCTTGGAAAATTGGAAAACTTAGCGATTACCTATTTAACAGCGAAAAATTAAAAACAGATACTTTCTATTTTCCTTGAGATCATATAAAATATCTAATTTCAACTGTTTCGGTAATATTCATATTGAAACTGGACAAAATTAAGAAAATTAATTAAACACAAATTTTAAATTCACAAACAATTTATTGAACGTCCATAGATGGTTAACATTATTAAAATTGTTAATGGGATGGATGGGCTTGATGTTCACTTTACGACTTCTCAAATCTTGGAATAAAATTGGGTATGAAGTCCCACATTTCTTTTTCAACGATAATTTTCGAGCGATATTTACTTTTTATTACCAAGACCACCGAAAACCCAGCCACGCACAAATAGGATTTTACAAATGGAATTAATATCCGTAGGGTAGTGGATATCCCTCTTCTACTGATATCCAACAATCAGAAAGTTCAATGCTACCAGATTTTAACTTTAAAGCATTATCGCAAGACTAGTCGATAAGAGATTTTTTTTCCGGCCAAGACTCTCATTGGCGTCCTATATCAATAACATATTCTTCTTCTAAAGAAGTAAATTTTGATGGAACCAAATTGTTTAATTGGATATTTCATGGCCCCCGGGGAGCCACGGCACACACTTTATGAATCGCTGTAATAGAAGATAGGGAGGGTGTAAAAGTTTGTTCCCTATTGTTATGGTGGGTAGGGGTTCAAAAAGGAATCGTCACAAGCCCAACTGTGAAGAATAGTAAAAATAAAATAAATGATAGCCGAATTTCTTTGCTGTTGTATTTTAAATAATTGAACATAATAAACTGTAAAAGGAACTTAACCCAAGTTAAAACTATTACAAAATTAAATTAAATTGAACAAAAGAGAAAAAAAAATGTCTTAACATCACCATGGGTGATTGATGAGGCCCCTGCTGTGGGTAGGTTATGTCCTCGTGAAGGTGAAAGAGGTACGTCTGCCCGCTTCGTCCTCTTGGAGGCTGAGCCGACGTAGTCCTTCCGCCGAGACGAAAATGGTTAAGCTGGCGAAGATGGCCTGGCTATAAAGACTTAGTAGATTGATGAAATATGCCAGCCGATGTGTGTGCACACAATGAGACTCAAAGGTGTATAGTTTATTTTTAACAGTATAAAAAACAAAGCAAAAGAGAGCATCTGCTTTTAACACAACAAAAAACATATGTTGCACAATCTATCTTTCGTTATTTTTTTTTTTTTTTTTTTTTTTTTTTTTTTTTTTTTTTTTTTTAAACGATGTGTTGGCCGCAACAATCATATTATTATTTTAGCTAAAGACAATTTAAAATAAGGAAAAAGTAAACAATGACACTTTTAAAAAAATGTAATTACTTATTATCTTGTTTCAGAGGAAACATGGCCACCAACTTGCACCGAAGACACAGACGTGTAAAACTTGCCCCAGGAGCCGCGCTGGTAGTACCTCACGACAGCCGTCCACGTACCAAGCTGCACCCTACCCATCACGACCTCCATGCGTTCCTCAAAAACCGTGTTCTCCGTGCGCTGCGCCTTTGCCTTGTCCTGGTCCAATCCCTCCGACCCCATTACCTAAGTTACGCCGCCCACCTTGTAGATCTCCCTGCCCAACTCCTGAATGGGGACAGTCTTTCCAAGCATCGACACCAAAGGCAGGAGCTGCCGGAAATTTCGGTTCCCCAGCACAAACACCTGCATTCTTCCGCTCTCCAGGAGAAACCCCGGTTACAGTATGTAATTTATTCCTATATACTTTTCATTATAACAATCCTTGTTTAGCAATAATTGATACAGTTTGGTTAAATATCACTAATAACCGCACAAAAATAAAAGTGTCTATGAATGAGGTAAGTTTGAGAACTGAGGAAAATCTGGATGTGATAACATTCCGAATGTACTTTCCTTATAAGAATCATATATATATATATAAGTTACGGTATGAGTCAGCTGTTATTTCGATGTCAGCTGACTGAGGGGATCAGCTGATCGAGAGTATATAAGCGATGTAACGAACACAATAAAGGGAGACACCGCCTTCAGCGGACCCGGCAGCCTATCTTATAATGCCACACTGGCAATCCAAGATGTAACACACCTGTATATATACACTTATTCCTTTGTATATATTTAATTTATTGTTCTTATTTTTCTAGGAGGTCAGAAAAAA
>NW_027106745.1:92696-92931 GCF_000696795.3 Halyomorpha halys
TGAAAAAGCTGTGTGATGGAGATAGGATGCCTAAAATTCAGAAATGTCAGAGTAGGTTAATCACCTTAGGTGGCCCTTGTGAGGTAGAGGGAGAGGTGGAAATAGGTTTGAATCATTGGAGATTTAGTAAGGGCATCTTGAAAGTCCATATTGTAAAGACCATGCCGAGAGAATATAAAGTAATTGTGGGATGTGACCTGTTAGGGAAGGTGGGTGCTTGGATTAAAAATAGCAA
>NW_027106745.1:92981-105676 GCF_000696795.3 Halyomorpha halys
CTCGTTTGTGGAAATAGCCCAAGATCTCATAGAAGCGAGCGCTAGAGAGGTAGAGGCCCGAATGGAAGAAGAAGAACCAGGGTGGTCTCGGATGGAATACCAACGACAAAGAAACATGCCCAACCCATGGAGAAGGAGAGAACATGGGAATGGTAGAAGAGAGAGAGCTATGAACCAAGAAAATATATATATATATATATATAAGTTACAGCTTTAGTCAGCTGTTATTTCAATGTAAGATGATCCAGTAGATCAGCTAATCGAAGATGTATATATAGAGGAATGGAACACAATAAAAGTCAGTCTATGAGTAACAAGCGAGTTGGTTATTTCTCCCTTTTCTTTTTTTCAGTCTTTGAGCTCACAAACGTTTAACTGGTGACGAAACCCGGGAACTTTATATACTGGAGTAATTTTTTCTTTTATGAAGAATTTTTGTGGTTGTTTTTGTCATCTTCAATTTTTTTTCCTCTCTCATTTTCTTTAAATAATGGCTGCTAATGGCAATGGTATCGTTAGATGAGCGGTCTTGAATCTGAAAGCTTTAAATCAAAATGGGGGCCAGATCTCCTCCACCCCCGGAGCTTGCCCCACTACCGGAAGTTTCTCTAGCGGGAACCTTTGCCACAACACTTGAGTGAGTAAAAGTACGCCCTGCGACCGCCCAAGACTGAGGAATGCCGTTTCTGACCTGGAAAGGTTTACCGGGGAAACGGGAGAACTGAGGCACTTCATAAAAGGGGGTGACTGGCTAATGAGTCGAATTGAAGCAAAGTATATTGAAAATCTACCAGATAGTGAAGATGCAGAGGCACTAAAAGTAGCGGTCGTTTGCAGAGTGAAGAGAAGCATCCTAAATCAGATTCAGGCTGACGAAGAGACCCATTGGAGAGTTATTAAGGAGGACATATTAATGATGATTAGAGAAACAAAGAAACCAAAGCAGTCTAATGGGCAGTATGCCGCGGAACTATTGGCACACTACAGCAAAATCGTTGATAAACTAAGTGAGATGATGGAAACAATCCAGGTACAGGGTCGGATGCAATTCCTGTCCAGGGTCCTAAGGATTCAATTGGCGAAAGAGCTAGGGAAGAAGGAGGGATTTGCAAGAGTGTTTGTGGAAATTGCTCAAGATCTCATAGATACAAGCGCTAGAGAGGTGGAGGCCCAAATGGAAGTAGAGGAGCCGGGGTGGACTCGGATGGAATATCATCAGCCAAGAAACATGCCAAACCCTTGGAGAAGAAGAGAACAAAGATATGGTAGAAGAGAGAGAGAGCTAGTAACACAGAAAATAGAAGGAGCCAAGCTAAACCCAGAAACAATGGTCAGTAGGAGGACCGCAAGTGCTATGGGTGTGGTAAAACTCGACACCAGGTAGCACAATGTCCCCACACCCGATGTTTTGAATGTGGGGCAGAAGGACATATTGCTCGACAGTGTCCCTATATGTATCGGTGGAGGGAGCAAAATGTGCCTGAACCGATGGAGGTCAAAGCACAAAGATTACGCAGCAGAAGAATCTCTCGAAGGTCGAACGGATCCATCAGTGAAGGCACGGAAATGTCTGAGACCTCATGGACAGAAACTGAACCAGGGGACTATGAGCGAGAGGATAGCCAGCAAGGCAAGAGGACTTGGAGGCGAAAAGGAGAAGCAGCTAGAACACGAGGAGAGTTCTGAGGAACGTACCCACAGAGGGGCTACCGCACGTTGAAGATCAACCATATGAGAGGAGAACACGGCGGTTTGCCTATAATAGAGATTCCAGGAGTGAGGTGTCTGGTAGACACTGGTTGTTCCAGTACTATCGAGATACTAGTGTCGAGAAGCTGTATTGGGGGAAAAGTCGGCGCTGGGGCAGGAACAGATAAAATTTTTGGGTCACATAATTTCTAGGGAGGGAGTTAAACCAGATGCGAATAAAGTTGCAGCTATTCAGAAAATAGCGGTACCTAGTGACATAAAAGAATTTGGAGGTTTTTGGGACCCTAATTTATTACAGGAGGTTTGTTCCAGAAATGGCGGAGTATCTCGTTCCACTTAACAACCTACTCAAGAAAGGCAGGAAGATGATCGTCACCCCGATGATGGAGGACAATATCAGATGGTGCATGGAGAGGTTGCAGTAAGAGCCGGTACTAGCTTTTCCAGATATTAATCGGCAATTCACGATAACCACAGATGTGAGTGAGTATGCGCTAGGAGAGGTGCTGTCACAGGAGGGTGATGGGGGAGAGCACCCAGTGGCGCATGCCAGCAGGTGCCTTACAGAGACGGACAGTAGATACTGGTCTAAGTAGATACTGAAATGGACCAAGAACTCCTGGGATAGTGTGGGCCATCGACTTTAGACCATATGTGTTCAGCAGAAGGTTCAAGGTACATACTGACTACAGACCACTCCAGTGGGTGGGAAAACTTAAGGAATCGTCAGCTAGGATAACTCGCTGAAAGGAGCTTCTAGCGCAATATAAAATAGAGGTTGTATATAAACAGGGCAAAGAAAATGTGGTGGCCAATTAGTTATCTCGAGCCATAACCACGAACGCCGTGGAACAAGAAAATGGAGAACTGTCTGGTGTCATGAGGGAATGGACGTCTAGAGAGGAAGATCAGGATGAAGCGGAAGAAGATGGTAGGGAAGGATCTTCGAATAACGAGAGTTTGGCTGAAGAAAGACCAGGGGGACATTGAGGAAATAATTAATGACAAGAAGAGACAAATTATTTGGAAGACAAAAACCACCGGAATGACCAAAATTAAACATAGTGAGTATGGGGAAGTAAAATAACGATGATCGGGTCGCAACCAGATCAGTAGAATGTTGAATAATGCTTCGAAGCCTGGAGAAAATTTTTACCTGCACATTAGCAACAAAACCGTTTGGGAGAAGATCAAGCAGCTATGGCGTGATAAACAGATTGGAATGGACAGGACATTTATCTGTTGCAAACTGATAGTGGAAACCATTCTGGAAGACTAACAACAAGGAGAAGTCACCTTAGCGTATCATCAGGGTAAGACGAATCACCGGGGAATCCTATCCTGGAGAGGCTATGCAAGTGTTAAAGAGAAGATACTTTTGGTGGGGAATGAGGAAGACTATATCTGAGGTTGTAGGAAGCTGTGAGGTTTTTCTACGCACTAAGTGCGACACACATCCCCCTAGAAGACAGAAGAAGACACCTACCACAGATGTACCACTCAAAGATTTACAAATCGAAATAATGGTTGGCGGGAGGACCCAAGTGTCATGGTTACGGAAAGTTTGGGCATCTAGTGGCGCATTGCCCGAGCACGAGATGCTTTGAATGTGTGGCAGAGGGACATATATCCCGACAGTGTGCCTATATGTATCGGCGGAGAGAGCAGAATCAGCCTGAACCTATGGAGATAAACGCACAGAGATTACGGAGGAGAAAAATCTCGCGAAGGACGAATGGATCCGTAAGTGAAGCCACGGAACTGTCCGAGACCTCAGAGACAGAGAATGAAGCAGGAGACTCTGGGCGAGAGAACGATCAGCTAGAAAAGAGGAGGGCTTGGAGAAGAACCAGAGAAATTGCTAGAAGACGAGGAGAGTTTTGAAGAGTGTGCCCACAGAGGGGGGACCGCACATTGTAGAACCATCATGTGAGAGGAGAGCACGGCGGTTTGCCTATTATACGAGAGAAAGGAGGAGTAAGCTGTCTGGTGGACACTGGGAGCTCAAACACAATCGTCTGCCGAGAGGGCTTAGACAGATTGAGTGATGGAGAGAGGGAACTACAGGTAAGAGTATATAATTGTCAGTTGATCACTCTAGGTGGGCCCTGCAGCATTGAAGGGGAAACAGAAATGGAATTGAGTAACTGGGGGGCTAAGGGAAAGAAGGTAACAGTCCATGTAATGAGAAAAATACTCCGAGACTACTAGATTATCATTGGTTGCGATCTTTTGGAAAAGGTGGGAGCAAAAATAAAATATATTTGGAGTCAATGGGATATTAGAATTGGAGGTATAGCTGTCAAAAACTCATGGATAACAGTGAAGCGAGAGTTGGTGTGATTAATCAGAGGGAGAATTGGAAAGAGGCATTATTGGACAAATATGATATTTTTTTCAAAGAAGGGGAAGTACTAGGAGCTAAAGGAAGAACGGTGCACGATATCACATTGAAGCAGGATAGGGTGACATACATAAAGGAGAGGCGATACCCCCAGGCACTTCGAAAACACATTAGGGAAGAAATAGAAAGTTTACGGAAGCAAGGGATAATTGTGGACAGCACTTTGCCCTATAACAGTCCATTGTGGGCAGTACACAAGAAGAGTACCCTGGGCAAAAATGGTTAAAAGTACCGGGCAGTAATCGATTATCATAAACTCAAAGAGAATATGGTCAATGAAAAATACCTTATCCCGAGATTTGAAGATATTTTAGACAGATTAGGCGGTGCGAAGATTTAGCACATTGGACCTAAAGGGGGGATACCACTAAATTAAAATAAACCCCAGGAATCAGCACAGAACTGCATTTACATTTAAAAGAGGCCACTACGAATTCACCAGAATGCCATTTGGTCTGAAAAACGCACCTGTAACACTCCAGAGACTTATGGATGAAATCTAGCTGGAATTGGAAGGAGTTTGTCAGCTGTTCTCCTAGATTAGCTGATACAGTCCTGTCAGCTGACAGCCTGTAACTTCCCTCCCACGAGTTTACAAACAATCCTCGTAAACTCTATTATATACAAAGGAAAAATATACATGGAAATACAATTACAATAAAATATAAATAAATAAAATAGATACAAATACAATAATAATAAAAAAAAATACAAATACAATAAAACTACAGAAATATGCAAAAAAAAAAAAAAATAGAAAAAACAAAAAAACAATAAAATTTCACATGAATCACTGATATTATACTCTCATGTCCTTATTAAGTTCCGAAAAATAAAAAAATTAATAAAAAATTTACAACTTTACAATATTTATTGCCCTTCGGAAGAGAGGCGACCGCACATGAGTGAATAACAATGTGAGGAGGGAGTATGGTGGTCTGCCAATCATCCGGGTGAAAGGAGGAGTGGGGTCTCATAGATACAGGGAGCTCCAATACCATAATGGACCGAGAAGTGCTGAAGAAGCTGAGTGGCGAGGGAGGGTCTCTCCGAGTCCAGGTCTGTCAATGCCGTCTAGTTACCCAGGGTGGGCGCTGTAGTGTGGTAGGGGAAGCAGAGATTGGATTGTGTAGATGGAGAGAAAAAGGAGATAGCTTAGTGGTGCATGTAATAGGCAGGATGCCACGAGAATATCAAATTATTATTAGAGGTGATTTATTAGAAAATGTGGGTACTAGAATAAAGAATACCAAGGGCAAACGAAATATTAGGATAGGAAGGAAAAGATACAGCTGCCAAAGGATTTAAGTGGATGTAGGAGTATACATAGGGGCAAGTGCCTAATTAAGCAGGCAGGTAAATGGAGGGAAAGAATCCAAAACGAGTTCGATGATGTCTTTTTCAAGGAAGGGGAGGTCCTCAGAGTAACAGGTAAGACAGAACACGAGATTACCTTGAAACAGGATAGAGTAATATATATAAAGGAAAGGTGATACCCCGAGGCACTCCAGCAGCACATTAGAGAAGAACTGGATAATCTGAGAAGACAGGGGATTATAGTAGACAGTACATTTCCCTATAACAGTCCGCTTTGGGCAGTCGGGAAGAAAAGTATACCAAGTGAGAACGAAGAAAAATACAGGGTGGTGATAGATTATCGGAAAGTGAACGATAATACGGTTGATAATAAGTACCCAATACCACGGTTCGATGATATTCTTGATAGGCTGAGTGTGGGAACAATTTTTAGCACTCTAGAGCTGAAGGCGGGATATCACCAGATTAAGATGTACCCCAGAGATCAACAAAAGACTGTGTTTACTTTGGAGATGGGCCACTACGAGATCACTCGGATGCCATTCGTTCTGAAAAACACGCCTATCACATTCAAAAGGCTACTGGACGAGTTTTTGAGGGAACTAGATGAATAGATATGCCAGATATATATATATATATATATATATATATATATATATATATATATACACACATGGACGACCTGTTAGTATTTAGCAAAACCGAGACTGAGTACGTGTAGGATTTGAAACAGTTTTTCAAACGTATAAGGGAGTCCAGGTTGAAGTTCTTTCATGAAAAATCGGTACTGGACCAAGCTAAGTTATGAGATAAGTTTTTTGTGGCATACAATTTCACCCAACCGACATACAATGAAGGCACTTGGTGGCCCAGTGTCCCCCTATGCGATGTTTCAAGTGCGGAAACGAGAGGCACAGCTAGACAATGGTCCTACGTGTACTGTAGACAGGAATCGGACCAGATGGGACCAATGGATGCTAACACCCAGATTCTGAGAAGAAGAAGAAGAAAAAGAAGAAGAAGAAGAATATCCCAGAGAAGTGAATTTTCAAGTGAGTCCACAGAATTTTTGGAGGCCTCAGAGACAAAGGTAGAAGAAAGATACCCGGGAAGAGGACAGATGAGCAGGAGGAACATGTGGAATTGGACCGGGGATGGAGGAAAGATTGGAGAGGAGGTTTGAGATGTGTATCGGCAGAGAGGCGATCGCACATTGATGAGTAACAACATGAGAAATGGGAGCATCATTCTGGCAGAAGGGTGCTCCAGGTCCAGGCATGTCAATGCCACTTTGTTACACTGGGTGAACCCTGTAGTGTGGAAGGGGAAGCAGAGATTAGACTATTATACTGCCTAAGCAATTCCTTCCAGTGCGTGACCCTAGGGGATGACTCCTTTAGCTTTCCGACCCATTACAACGGATGATGATCTGTGTGAAACTGGAACTGCCTCCCAAACACGTAGGATCGGAAGTGATCTACCGCCAAAGCAATCCCCAGAAGTTTCCTCTAGGACACTATAACGAGTATCTGCTTCTGTGAGGCACCTACTAGCGTATGCTACAGGATGTTCACCATCCTCACCTTTCTGCGACACCACTGCTCCCAAGGCGTATATTAACTGGTGTCCATAGTAATCGTGAATTGTTCTTGAAAATCCGGAAACACAGGGATCGGTTCCGAATATTCTGTTTCATGGCTGGTGTCACGATCAGTTTCTTACCTTTTTTTTAAAAGTTTATTAACGGGAACCAGGTTTTCTGCCATTTCTGGTTCAAACCGGCAGTAGTAGTTAAGTGCGCCTAAAAGCCGTCTGATCCATTTTAAATACCTTGGCACAGCCATTCACTGTAACGCAGCCACTTAATGTGGATCGAGTCTAACTCCCTCTTTAGAAATTGTGTGCCCCAAAAAATTTATTTTTTCTTGACCCAGTAAAGATTTTTCCCAGGACAGTTTCAATTGAAACTCTCTTATCCGTTTAAACACGCATTTCAAATGCTGCACATTTTCGGTCTCTGTTTTGCTGAAAACCAGTCCACATGTCGTCCATATATATCTGACACACAGACTCGTCTATTCCCCTCATGAATTCGTCCATAAGTCTTTGGAAGGTGATAGGCGCGATTTTAAGCCAAACGGCATCCGAGTGAAATCGTAGTGGCCCATCTCAAAAGTAAACACAGTTTTGTGCTGGTCTCTTGGGTGCATCCTGATCTGGTGATATCCTGCCTTAAGATCCAAAGTACTAAATATTCTTGCCCCACCCAGCCTATTGAGAATATCTTCGAACCTTGGTATGGGGTATTATTCATCCACAGTATTCCCGTTTACCTTCCTGTGATCCATGACCACTCTGTATTTTTCTTCACTCACAACTGGTAAGCTTTTCTTCCTAACCACCCACAGCGGACTGTTATAAGGAGACATAATAATATTCTTTATTTATTCTCGGATTGATCCCTTTAGAATAATATACAGGCGTTAAAATTAGGTTTTAAAGCCTTAGAGTAAAGTACAAAATAAAAATGAACCACAATAATTAACAAAGTATATAAAATAAAAATAGAACAAGTAAAATAAGACTAAACTTCTGATAGTAAATAAAAGGAGAAAAAAAAAATGATAAAAAATCAAATACAATTAAACTAAAAGTAATAAATGGAAAGGTACAATTTCTGCTAATATACATATTTACAAGTATAAAACAAAAAACTGATGAAGTAAATGCAGAAAATATATAAACCTTGTCAATTGTTATTCTTCCGGAATTGGATGGACAGAAGGTGGTCGAAGATACAGGATTTGAAGTTTGGAAGGGTATTAGAACTACGAATGAAGGAGGGAATAGAATTCCATAGGGAAGAGGAGCAGATGAGGAAAGATCTACCAAAAGGCTGCGGTTAGATGGGCAGTTACATATAAGTCTGAAGGCCTTGAGCAGGTATTGTGGGAATGTACTGAGGATTTAAATTGAAGGATATCAGAGAAGTACGATGGATGGCGGGATTGAATAATTTGTTAGAGGAAGGAAGCAAGAAAATATTTACGATGAAAGGAGGGGTAAAGCCACTTCAATTCTTCATAAAATCGGGTGACAGAGGCATCCTTGGGGACCCCAAAGATGAATTGTACAAAGCAATTAATTAACCGTTTTAATTTTGCTTTGAGATCCCCAGAGACACCCCTGTAAACCACACAGCAATAATCAAAGTGAGGGAAAATTAAGGAAGTAACCAGGAGCCTGCGGGTTTCAAAAGGAAGTAGGTGATGAAGATAATTTAAACATTTATAGGGTGGAGAAGGTGCGACGGGAAATATGGGAAACATGGTTTTTCCAGGAGAGAGTTTGGTCTATAGTGACACCAAGGTTTTTAACATATGGATGGAATTGTATCGGATTGTTGTTTAGAAGTAAGGTAGGAATATGAGGAATAGTTTTTACTATTAGACAGTACACATACTATCTACTATTATCCTTTGTCTCTTCAGGTTATCCAGTTCGTCTTGAATGTGCTTCTGGAGTGGCTGTGGGTATCTTTTTTCCTTCACGTACATAACTCTAACCTGCTTCAAGAGAATTTCGTGTAATGTTTTACCCGTTACTCCAAGGACCTCTCTTTCCTTGAAGAAAATACTCATACTCAAGTACGATTCTTTCCCGCCATTCCTCCACCTGTTTAATTGCCCCTACTCGTACTCCTGCACCCCCTACAATCTGTTGGCAGCTGAATCTTTTTCCTCCGATGCAAATATTCTAATTATCTATGGTTTTCTTAATTCTTGTGCCTACCTTTCCCAACAAATCGCAGCATATAATCATTTGGTATTCTCGGGGCATCATTTTGCCTTAAAACAAAGTATGATCGGCATCCACCCAGTGCTAGGCATAAAAATAAAATTAAAATCTGTACCGTTACAACCCATGAAGGGTCAGGGGTTCAGTACTTTGTAAAGAAGTACTGTTACTATACCAATGGTTGTGCAAGGAGGTGATTTTGTGAGAATTACGCTCAACTGCCAGATTTTTACCCAATCAAGGGTACTGACACACAGACTTGTCTAGTCCCCTTAAGAACTCGTCCATAAGTCTTTGGAGGATGATAGACATGCTTTTTAAACCAAACGGAATCCATGTGAACTCGTTGTGGCCTCTCTCAGAAGTAAACGCAGTCTTGTGCTGGTCTCTTAGGTGCATCCTGATCTGGTGATATCCCACCTTCAGATCTAAAGTACTAAAAATTGTTGCACCACCCAGCCTATCGAGAATATTTTCGAACCTTGGTATGTGGTATTTTTCATCAACAGTATTCTTGTTTTTCTTCTGTCTATTTCGTCATACTCAAGTAAGATTCTTTCCTACCAGTCCAGTTTAATTGCCCCAACTCGTATTCCTGCGTCCTCTACAATCTGTTGGTAGCTAAATCTTTTTCCTCTGATGCAAATATTCCAATTATCTACGGTATTCCTTATTTTTGCGCCTATCTTTCCCAACAAATCGCACCCTATAATCACTTGGTATTCTCGGGGCATCATCTCTACCACATGGACTATCAAACTATCCCCTTTTACTCCCCACTTACACAACCTAATCTCTGCTTCTCCTTCCACAGTACAGGGCCCACCCAGGGTAACTAAGTGCCATTGATATGCCTGGACCTGGGACACCCTTCTTCTGCCATTCAGCCTCTCTAGTGCTTCCAGTGTCCACGAGGCATCTGACTCCTTTTACTCGAATGATAGGCAGACTGCTGCTGGTGATGAAGATACATTTTGGCTGGAGATTTTCTGCAAGCAAGAGGTGATGCTCTGTATTGGAAAAGAATTTTCTGTATCTTTTCTTCAATGGGACAAGTCTCATTTGCAGCCGACTTTAGTCTGTTTTTTAAAGTTTAAACGTTACGTTCAGCTAGACCATTTGTAGCAGGATGTCCCGGGGCAATGAACTTTTGGAAGATTCCATTCTCTGTGTAGTAAGTGCGGAATTTCTCACTCTGAAAAATGGAGGCGTTATCAGAGACAATTACTTGTTAATTAAGATGATTTCCAATAAATTGATAGTTGAAAAACTGCTAGGCGCATCCTTGCTGATTTTGATTTCGGCCCACTTAGACTTAGCATCCACAACAACAAGATAGAAGCAATTTTCGTATGGGCCAGCATAGTCCAAGTGAATCCTTTCCCAATTTTCCTGTGATGGATCCCAAGGATGGACCGGAACTTTCAGAGGATTTCCACGAGTCCGAGCACAACCTTTGACCAAACGCTCAATATCTCTGTCAATATTCGGCCAATAAACATATTGGTGGGCAAGCTGCTTCATTTTGGTTATACCAAGATGCGTCTGGTGAAGCTCTTCTAGAACACTGGAACATAAACAGTTTGGAACATACACTCCATCTTGCCTGAAAATAATGTTATCCACTAAAGTGTACTCAGAATCTGTAGCGTTACGGTTGAGATCAGTCATGATTTTCACAAGTTCTAGATCTGTAGCTGTTTTCTCTTTGATAACAGCCACTGTTATTGCACAACTTTAAATATGGAAAAGTGTGTCTGCACATATTTGTTTAACTTCATGACCAATAAGCACGTCTGATGATGGTCTGGATTATTAGTTGGCGACGAGGTGAACTGAAAGTGTTTTTTTTTATTAATTTTCAATTCTCAGTTTCCAGTGACTGTTTTTATTTTCAAATTTCAGTTTCTAGTGATTTTTTTTTTTTTATAATTTTCAAATCTCAGTTTCCAGTGACTTTCTTTAAGTTTTTTTCACAAGAATTACAATTTTCGTTTACAGTGAATACTGAGCAATTTAAATTACTTCTTGCTGCAATTCAATAATCACAAAAAGCAATGAATGATGAAATAGTTTCAAAACTTCAGCCTCCCATAGCAACAGGTACGGGATCAGTTAATTTTTTGAGCATTCCACCATTTGAAAAACTTTTTTCCTAATAAAGAAAATTTTTCCTGTTATCTAGAACGATTTGAGAATTATACAATGAAAGGTGTTAAAGATAAAACCCAGATTGCACAGCTTCTATGTGTTAGTATTGGATCTGTGCATTACAATAAATTGGCAGCATTATTGGGTCCAGAAAAACCAGTAAAGAGTCTATCACAAGATGAACTCATTGATTCGTGATAATTGGCTCTGTGAGCAAATTTTACAGTCTAATGCTACAACATTCGATGAAATTTTAGAAAAAGCTGTTGCTCTTGAAGCTGCTAAAATTGAAAGCAGAGAACTTTACCCAAATACCAATCATCATAACTTTAATGAACAAATGAGCGACACAAATAAAATCAACAGTTTTTCAAAAATTTGTTCTAGAAATAGTTTGAGGAATCATACAAATTCAAGATTACCTCAAAACAGAAATTATCGCCCCGACTATCGAGCTCTAGGCATAGACAACCTCTGCATTAGATGTGGGCGAAGCAATCATAGAATACAAGATTGCAGAGTGGATAAAGAAAAATTGAAATTCATGATCAAAATATTCAAAAATTGGACATTGTGCAAAAGTCTGCATTTCTACTCTAATTCAAGAATCAAGAATCTTTGAAGAAAAAGTCATTTCGTTCCAGGATTCCAAGTCAATCTTCAACTCAGGGAAGGAGTCAAGCCAGTTTTCACCAAGGACGCAGCATTCCGTATGCCTTAAGAGACCGAGTTGACAAGGAATTAGATGTCCTGATGGCAGACGGGATCATTTCACCAGTCCCTAAGACAGATTGGGGTTCTCCTTTGGTCATAATACACAAACAAGATGATGGCATACGTCTTTGTGTCGATTACAAATGCGGAGTAAATGAATGGTTGGTTCAGGCGAATCATCCCATCCTCGTCGCCAACTAAAATGATCTTGTTAATAACTGGAAAATTAATGAAAACCACTAGAAATCATCACTTATTTTATTACAATATTTACACTAACTGGATTAGGGAGATTATCAGGTACTCAGTGTTGCCACAACCATCCTGTGCCAGGAGGCCCTAGTGAAGCTGAATGGAGAAGAGGGAACACTCTGGCCACGTGTTCAGGTAAAGTAAGAGGACCAATGCTTTGTAAACAGAGTGTGTTTGTTTGTGAGAAAGAAGACAAAGAAAACCATCAATCATCAAAAGAAGATTATATAAATTGGTTAGTTTCGCTCTACCTAAGTTTAAATACATTTGAAATGAAATGAACATCACACACTTCTAGGACATATGTCACCTAAGAATAAATACATGGTTCATATAGTGAGATTTTTAT
>NW_027106745.1:108026-108942 GCF_000696795.3 Halyomorpha halys
GATGTGTGGATTGGTAGGGAACAATATAAAGGTCTAGGGAGAAAATTATGTCCATAAGTTATGATCGATCAAAGAGTCTGTGAGAAGGTTCGTGTTGAGATCGCCTGCGATTATTATGTTTTGGAAGGGAGGAACATATGAAAGGTAGAAGGATTCAAATGCATCATCAAAACGAACTCGAGGTGGGCGATAGATAACAATATAGAGGAGGGAAAAGGAGCATGACGTAAGTTGCACAAAAATGTATTCCAGATGAGGGGTGTCAAGGGAGGGAGACTTTAAAAGGATTTTGGCCCTCAGGCTGTTGTGAACATAAAGACCAACTCCACCACCAGTACGGTCTATTCGGTCATGACGAAGGAGGGTATAGTTGGGGATGGAGATAGAGAAAGTTGGGCTATTGGGTTTAAGCCACGTTTCTGAGACTGCAATGGTGTGGTAGAAATTTTGGAGGAAGTAATTGAGAAATTCGTCATAATGTCCTGGAAGGGATTGGGAGTTAACATGATAGGACGTTAGGATGCTAGTCATGTAGGATTAAAGGAAAGAGTGTGAAATAATGAGGAGTGGATCAAATTTATTATAGGAGTAAGGAAGGAAAATTGAGAATATATTGGAATGGATGCTTGGGTTAATATCAAGGGAGAGGGTACATTCACTATTTGCCAATTTGAATACAATGTGGCAGGCAATAAACTTGTATTAGGCATATAAAATGTATGCTGAGTGGAAAGATAACTATTCAAATACAGTGTTAGATTAAATTTAGATAAATATAGAAATAATAAATATAATGTACTAGAGATAAAATAAATATTTGAACACAAAGATAATTTACTTGGCTTGAAAATGAGAAGAAAATTAATGCTACTTAGAAGATTAAATAAAAAATAGGATGAAAATAATAGATAAAGAA
>NW_027106745.1:109862-110536 GCF_000696795.3 Halyomorpha halys
ACATTGTCTGGGCCGTAATCGTTAGTTCTGGACTTGAGGACTGCTGAGATTAAATCATCTGGAGAAACATTTAGGAAATAAAAGTTATTGGGATCAAATGGGATTTCAGGGATGTGAAGTGATGAAAATTCGCATGAGGTTGTTGAAGGAGGAGAAGCAACAAAGAAAATATTAAGCTCATCTGGATCAACTGGATAGTATGACAGGATTTAGGAATGATAACAGAGAGGTTCTTAAGGATTTTCCATTTAGATTTAGGATCAGGTGCTTGGGATAGGATGTTGTGAAAGCTAATGCTAATGCTCCTTGGCGTGGTGTAAGGATGTTTGGGTAAGGTTTCGGAGAGACTTAAAGGTGGAATAGTGCTCTGAACTTCGGGTGTGTCTGAAGTGTCTTCTGGCAGCATCTCATTTTCTCATTAAATTTCTTATTTCTGAGTTGATCCAGGGAGCCGGAGAGCATTTGAAGGTACGGGTTTTCAGAGGAGCGTGCTGGTTTAGGAATTTAAGGAGATTTGAGGATAGGCATTCGACCATGTCATCAATGGATAAAAGTGAATAGATGGGTTCTAAGGAAAGGGAAAGTTCATCAAGGTAGGGACCAATGTTTTCTATGGTTAAGGAATCAAGGTTTCGCCAACTAATTGTCTTTGGCATAAGCAAGGGAGTGGGAAT
>NW_027106745.1:111591-118514 GCF_000696795.3 Halyomorpha halys
GTTATAATGACAATATAAAAATAGGCTAAGCAATAAGAATAAAATATAACAGATTAACTGAGGTTTAAATCAGTGAAAGGCTTCCAGATCCTCAGCTGCATTAATGATGACAACAGGTTGGCCATCTTCTCGGCGGCATCTGACTCTCCCTCGAGCGAACCAGATGTACCTCAATCTACCAGCTGCCTTCACCTGCCTCGCCAGTCAGTACAGGTGTCTATTGGCGGGGGTCATCTGTTCGCCTATATAGATCCTTTCGTTGCTGTCCCAGCCGAGATGCCTGGTATTGAAATCTCTTTTTACCTTTCGGAGCCGAATCACCTCGTCGCGGACAGTCTAACAAACGAATCGCACCACTATCGGGGGCGGGCGAGGGTCCTCTCCTCTAGACCTTTTTCTTTCCACCACGTCCAGGTCTTCCGAGCCGAGCTTCACTCCCAATGCCGCTCCGATCGAACATATTATGCCCTCGGGTGTTTTCACCGGGATGCCCCTGATTTCAAGTGAGTGAGTGAGCTGGCCTTGTTCGGCCTGATTTATTCTTGCTTCCATTGTTTTAATTTGTTTTTTTTTTTAGATTATTATTTTCAATAACTAGTTTTTCTAAGGTTTCGTCCTGCTTTTTGGCTCTTTCCTCCATAGTCTTCAGTCTCTCGGTGTTTTCAAATATGATTTCTCCCTAGGTGTTCATAACATTTTTGATATCTTTTAAATCATCTGTAATTTTCTCAATTTCTTTGAGTATGGTCATTATGTTTTCCTCCATACTTCTGCTGGGTACGGCACTATATTGCCTAGCCCCTAACTTGTTACACTCTGACATGAAGGGCAATTCCAATTTTGTTTTTTATGTTGCGAGATTTCGCTGTCCGGGATGTTACAACATTTGTTGTGATATAAAATTTTACATAAGTTGCAGGCTAGTGCTAACTTGTCCTCTCTTACGACGACCTGTTTAGAGACCGGGCATACCGCCATCTTAGTTTCGTATTTGTATGTTTGACAAATATAATATGAATGAAAATATATGAAACCTGTAGTGGGGGTCTGTGGTGGGGCGATGCTGCTGTAGTGGGGGCAGTCAACAGTCTTTAATCCCATAGGTTACCTTTATGTTTACTGCCTTAATCCCTGGCCTCTACGTCTGTATCGTAAAGTTCCAACTTTTTTATTTTTTTTATTTTTATTAAAATAACAATTTTAACAACAAATACATTTGTACAAGAAGCTATTAATTTAACTAAGTATATTTATAAAAGTGTTATTAAAATTAAGTGTTCTGATTGATTCTAGAAAACCTGTCCTGAGATTAAGAGTCTATAATATTATATGTAATAATATAAAAATTCTCATATCTATTTAATATTTAATCTTTTCATTTAACCTAGTCACCTTCACAACTATATTTTAGATCTGAGAATAAGTAAAAACTATTAAAACTCCCTTTTATTTATTTTAAATAAATATTGAATATTATATAAATTGTCGCCCCAACAGCAATTCTTTACAAATTAGGTCAAAGCAATCCGGACACAGCTTTTAAAACAGTGAAAATTAAATAAGTATTTTTGTATAACTTAACTAGCAAATGAGGGAGGATAATGTACAGACAATGGTAGAGATCCTAAAGATATGATTCTTGGAAAACCAAATGGTATGGCGGTAAATTTAACAAAAAATGATGAAGATAATGTTGTCAAACACATTTGAGCTAGGAATGACTTACCCATACTTGACTTATGAATATTACAATATATATATACACACACAAATATAGGGTTGGCAAATAAGTCCTTTCGTTTTTTGTATTCATGTTTTGTTTATAATATGTCACATTTTCCTGATGCAATTAATCCCAACAGAGGATTGTTTATCCTAGTTGTAATATGCAAACAGTTATGTCTGTTGACACTTGTTAAGATTAGGTCAGTATTGTGTTTGTGATCCAGCTGAGAAGATAGATAGAAATATCAGGCATTATAGGCATATTTTGCTTTATTACTTCAAAAAAGGAAAGCAAGCTGCAGAGGCACATAAAAAAATATGCGGGGTCTATGGGGATAATGCCTAACAGAGGCCACATGCCAAAATTGGTTTGCCAAGTTTCGAGCAGGGAATTTGACATAAACGACGCATCATGACCTGGTTGCCCACCAGAAATTGAAATCTAACATGAAAGGCGATAGTTGATCAAAATCCATCCCAATCAGTGAGAGACATTGCAGAGGTCCTAGACGTTTCACATATAAGTGTAGAAATTAACAAAATTGGATAAATCAATTCGAAGAAAACGTACAGAACTGGCAAATCGAAAAGGTGTCGTCTTTCATCATGACAATGCTAGGCCCCACATTTCGTTAGTCACCCGCAATAAATTGTTAGCCCTTGGATGGGATCTTTTGCCCCACCCACTCTATTCACCAGACCTTGCTCCTAGTGACTACCACAGAATGGGGTTCATAGCAACAATCCTCAAAGTTAAGTTGGCCAAAGAGACGGGAAGAAAGGAAGGTCTACCGAGAGAGCAATCTTTTGTCCAGTGCGCTCAAGAAATAATCGATTTAAGTGCAAGAGAGGAGGAGGAATCCAGGATGGAAGTAGAGGAGACTAGATGGACAAAGGTAACCTACAGCCAGCTCAGAACCACAAGGATACCCTTGAAGAAAATGGAATATAAGGACGGAGGAAGAGAAAGAGGGAAAAATGGAGACAAGTGATCAAGAGAGCCCAGACCAAAGAATAACGGTTGACATGAGGACCGTAAGTGCCACGGATGTGGAAGGAAGGGACATTTAGTAGCATTTTCCATGCACCAGATGTTTTTAGTGTGAACTGAAGGGCACATCGCCAGGCAGTACCTTTACCTATACTGCAAAAAGAGAGACAAACCAAGCCTAGCCGATGAAGGTGAACACCCAAAGGATGAGGAGAAGGGGCGACTCAAAAAGAGCAGTTAGCTCTGCGAGTGAAGCAACGGAAGTGTTAGAATCTTCAGAAACGGAGGAAGAAGGAAGATGACCAGGAAATAGGAATGGAGAAACGAGCGAATGGAGGCGGTCAGTGGGAGGGAGAAGAACTCTGGAGGAGAGTTGAAGAGTGTTGGCAGAGGGGCGACCACACACTAGTGAGTCATAATCTAAGAGGAAAACATGGAAAGCCTTATGGACGAATTCCTAAGGGGGATAGACAGTCCATGTATCAGATACAATCTCAAAGGAAGGAGTAAAACTGGATGTTCAGAAAGTGGAAGCAATACAAAGGATGGCTGTACCACTGTTTGATTTAAGTAATCCGAATTTTTCGGTTATTTTTTGAATTTATATAAAGTTGGGGTCGGGGGTCTCATTTTCTGATGCCCCCTTTGCCGCGGACACCAGAAGACCCTGAAGACACCACAACTGTAATGTCGCCCCAGCCTATGCACCATGCAAGCTAGGACCTGGTCTGCCCCTGTCATCATGCCAGAGTCCAGGACTCGCTAGCCAGCCCTTGATCGAGATATACGTCTTTCTGACACCAGGCTAATATTCATGGTTTTCACCATTTCGCCCACCACACACCTGCACGAGGAAAGCAGCCATAGGACGCAGAAGTAACCGCGGCAGCAAGACTTCCAACCCAGTCACCAGATAAGCAATCACTATTCCCTAATCATATAATAGTCTATCTCATATAGACCACAATGTCTATAATCGAAGTAATATAATATTTCAGCTAACACACTAACCATAGTCTGCCCTTGAAGGGATGTTACTTAAAATTAAGAGAAATATACATGTTCATTAATAACCAGAAAAGTCTCACAATTTCGACACCCCTTTTCCACACTAATATAAATAAACAATTCAACATACACTCGGTACACCTGAAGTAAGGAATGGACAGTTCCCGATGTAAACAACCGCGAGATGAGAAAGGAGTCCGGAGATTGTTAGATACCTTGAATTATTACCGACAATTCGTTCCAGAGATGGCAGACTACCTAGTACCCCTGAATTAAAGAAGGGAAGGAAACTCATAGTGACACCAGTAATAGAGGAAATTATTCAGCTGTGCTTGGAGCAGCTGCAACGGGAACCTGTGCTCGCGTTCCCTGATTTTTACAAGACATTTACAATTACGACACACACAAGCGAATACGCACTGGAGTCTGTACTATCTCAAAAAGGTGAAGATGGCAAGCGGCCCATGGCTTACATTAGCAGACAGGCATCTTACAGACACTGAAACGAGGTACAGAATTTTGGAGAGAGAATTTCTGGGAAAATTACGGGCTATTGCGTGCGTGCCCTGCAACTGAAGCAAGGCATTCGATAGTTGCTGAAAACAACAGATCAGCCTTTCGCTCTATAATGGCAAATAATACACCAGACATTTCACACAAAGACATACTGTCTGTCATGGTGAAAACTGGGAAAATTATGGCAGAGCTGATTTTGCATTATTTGAATGAAGTAGGAATAGATACAATAAAAGTGACTTTCAATCATTTGATTACACAAGTTCGATGACTGGAAGTTCAAGGGAGAGCTAAAAAAGCACTTAAAGTAACTAGGCCACCCGGTACGTTGTGAACCCGACCAAGACCATAGAACAAACACAGCACTTGAGCTGCATATGATGTCTCAGTTTATGTTATAGATCTTTTCAACTCTTGAAATTGAAATTTACTTTGAATAAGTAAATACCATTTCTCAGAAGACACCCCTCGGTAGCTGACAAATCTGTCAGACCCACAGCTGTCCCTTGTAAAGAAGTTCCACTTCCTAAGATACTGAGGTCATTAATTCCCATTGGATTTTTAAATTAAATGTTGTTTTCATAAAATAACGTGAATTCTGAATGGTAAGTAAAACTCACTTAAGTTATTCACCCCTCACTATGTCTAACAGACCAGCTGACCAACAATAAGAGAGGTCTTTAAGACATACTGAAGTGTAAGACAGACCTGAATGATATGAGATTGTTAAAGGGAGAGAGGGGTTGAAATAAGATCAGGATGCTGCTCGTATGTAGCATCATCACCAAAATACAACATTTTTTTTTTGTTGACCTAAATTTTTAGTTTCTATATAGATTAAGTATTCATACAAAATCGATAAATAAGTATTATTTATTAAATAATACTTACGGGTCTAGAGGCTCGTTAAAAATTTTCTGTATTTCCATTTCAATTTCCTGAAAAAAGAAATTAAAAATAAATAATTAAAACATAATGATTAAAGATGAATACATTGAACTTTATAAGAACAAACATGATGTCAAAATTAATTTGTTTTTCACTTAAAATAGTCCAAATGGCTCAATTTCTTTATTTTAACATCTGTTTTAGGAATGGCAGATCAGTAATTGATGCTATGGACTTTGTGATCAACATAGCTTGAAAGGCCATTGTAGGAAAGAGGAAGAATTTTCACAATATCTCATGAACATTATTGGGTTACTTCATATACATCACATGAGATATGATACTGGAGGTGGATTGAATGAAAACATACAAAATGACAGGTGGGTTTCCTCCATTTTGTTTCGTTTTAGTTTTAAGTTCAGTCATAAGAGTTTCATTTTAGTGTCCTTGTGGAATGTGATAAACAAAGCAGTTGCTCCCTATGCCCGAAGAAACTACTATCCTCGGCTTCACGGATGATTTTGCAATCATGGCATATGGAAAACTCCTGAAGGAGATAACTTATAAAGGAAACAAGGCTGTTTTTCTTATTTGCTAGTGGTTTTCAGCTGGCTGATCATAAAACCGAGGAGATACAAATCAACAGAAGGAAACTAAGGGAGACAAACATTATGACCATTGGAGAGTTTGATATTTAAATCATCTATTAAATATCTTGGTGTGCCGAAAGATGCTAAGCCCAGTGCGACAAACATATGTACTAAGTTAGCAGCTGAGGAGCATGAGTAACTAATGCACTGGCTCAGATTATGTCAAACATTGGTACACATAGGAGAAAGTAGCAATTTTTAAGAATTAGTATGTAGCATTGATCTAGACAGAACGCTCCCTTATGTAATTATATATCCTCTAGACTATCAGTAAACATCGAAGAAGTGCCATGGTTGGTGCTTGAATATTCTGTGCAATATCATATAATATAGTACATGTCATTGCTAATAGACCTTGATGGATCAACGCAACTAGATGTTACAACAAAGACTAAAAGAGCTAGATGCTCATTGGGTGACTGGTAAAACCAGAAAGAAATTACCTTCTTGAGAGATGCCCAAGACACTGAATCGGTTCATCTTCTGGAAGATGGATCAACCACCTGATTCCTGATATCGCAGTATGGATGTCATGGAAGTATAGAGAGGTTGACTGTCACCTCATTACTCACTAAGCATGGTTTTGCTTCAGGGCCTATTCAGCTTGCTTCTAGGTAGAAGATCAATCATCGTGTCCTATTGTCTCTCTGGATGAGACAGTGAAACATGCATTTTTCTATTGCCTTTGATTTGCATGAGAAAAGGAAGAGCTGGACGGGATTCTTTGACAGATTGCAAACTGTGTAGAGAAGATCAGCAGACGGCTCAGAGCACAAAAATGGAAAGGCTTCATTTTATTTTAGGAAAAGGCCTCATAACAAATTCAGAGAAGGTCCCTAGCCATCCTGTCTCCCACAAAGTAATGCCTGACGGTGGTTTCATGGGGTAGTAAAGATGAATACATGTGGTATTTTAGTGAGTAGGAATCTTATACTAATGTGATTTTCACAGAGCATACATTCCTTAATGTAAAAAATTTTTCCTTCCATCTTAACTAATTTAATACATAAAGACAAAAGATGTAACATTACATTAGGGCTAATATCCAAAAACCACAATAAAAATTCTTCTTTTAGTTCATGCATTTCCGTTTCGAACCCTGTCATTGTTGGATCAGTTCACTTTAACTTTAATTATATTATTTC
>NW_027106745.1:123255-132978 GCF_000696795.3 Halyomorpha halys
GAGAGAGGATACTAGGAGCTGACGAGCGTTCTGAGGAATGGAATTACGGAATTGTTTGAGTACAGTTATGGATTTGCGTGTGATTTGGGAAATATGGTTATTCCAGGAGAGGTGTTGATCAAAGGTGACACTAAGGTTTTTTATTGTAGGATAGAAGTGAATCGATTGGTTGTTAAGGAATAGTAGAGGACAGTAAGGGAGGGTATGAAGGAGGCGCTGGGAACCAATAAGAATGGCCTTCGTTTTTTTGGCATTCAGCTTCAAATCATTGTTAGACGCCCATGCGTTAATGCTGTCAATATCTTCTTGTATCTTTTGGATGACCTCAAGAATTTCGGAGGGATGGAAGGACAGATAGATTTGGAGATCGTCTGCGTATAGGTGGTACTGTGCGTGGTGAATGAAATCAAGAAGATCATTGATATAAATGGAGAAAAGGGTTGGTGAAAGACACTGTAGACAGTTTCTAATGTGCAATGCAGTTGTTTCTCATCACAGTCAGAGATAGTGCTGTCATTTAAAAATAAAAATATCTTAAAAAGAGGAAACTAAAAATTGCCAGCTGAAAATATAATAAAAGATAACTTGGAATTAAAAAATAATAATCTTTGGAAAATAATGAACTTAAAACTGATATCGACGATAGATATATTTCTAAATATAAAGCTTCCTGCAGTTAAATGAGAAAATAAAAGCTGGTTTGGCCAGACTGGACTTCCCTTAATACCATAGGTGTAATTTAGTGTGTAGTATTGAAAACAACCAGATTGGTGACAACAAAATATAACTCACTATGACGATATGATGTAATAAACATTAATTGAAATTACAAAATTATAAATATGTAATTAATAGATTAAATTATTAAACATGTAGTCGGCAACAGAGATTATGAAATATAATGAAAAAAAAATTCAGTATTTTGAGCTTAAATTGGTTCAAACACTACAGGATAGTATTGAGTAAATTGAGACATCTAGCTTAAAAATCGGTGAAGTAGTTCATTCATAAAATGGTAACAAAAGCTACAAACGGACACACTTAACTCATTTAATGCAATAATTTTTCAGTGTTTGGAGTTTAAATTATTTAAAACAATAAGAGGATCTCACTAAACAATTTGAGCAATCAAACTTGGAAATAGGTTGACCGTTTGCTCAAAAAAATTATTACATACTGAAAAAAAAAGCGAAAAATGAGCACCCCTAAACATAATACACTTCTTTAGGCTCTGCGGTAGTCAGATAAAAGCTCAGAATCAATATTTTTCAAAATAATAATACTCTTCTTTACTACATATTACATAAATAAATTTCAGTGTGAAAAATGAATAAAAACAAGATGTGGCATATATATTCCAGAAAAAACTAACTATATATTGTCTATAGACCTGTCTTAGGAATCCCTAGTTTTTAATAAAAAATAATGATATATAATGTCTAAGAAACATAAGTTACAGTTGGGGGTTCTGATTCATTCCTCAATTAAGTTAACAAAACTAAACCTTAAAAAAAAAAAATGTATCTTAAATGTAAGGGAAATAATTAATTTACAATGAAACAAAAAATAAAGATGATTGAGTAGCCTTAACAGTTACAATGAAAAATGATATTCATACGTACCTGATCTAGGTTTGGTTCATTTTTTGATGTTCCTGGAATAGCATCATCTTTAATAGACTTACGTAGAGGACGAACATCACGCTTTTTTTTAAAAGAAAAACTGCTTCCAGTAGGTTTAATATTTTCACTAAAACATATATAAAACACACCTAAAATAATGCAATTTATACATACAATTACCAGAAAAATAAGACCTTCTGAGATCAATTCATTACTATTTGTAATATAAATCAAGCAATATTATGTAATATAACTGTGAATCAATCTAAGACCAATATTGTGATATATATAATTAGTCATTTAATCATAAATTATTTAGTCAATAATAATACAGGATTAAAAGCAATAATTATAATTGTGATTTAAAACTTATAGATTATAATTGTTTTAGTTTCAAGGCATTAATAACAATTTTATTGAAAACAAATAATCAAAAGTATCACTATTAACCTCATAACACATCTAATAAGTACAAAAACATTATTTATTTTTTCAAAAGTTCCTGAAGTTATTAATATTAATAGAAAAACTGAGGATCCAGGAACAATATTATAAGCTAACACATTGTAGATGAGGTGACATGTTCTGTCCATTTCTATCTAGCTACAGTTGGTTTTAAATAGCACAAGTTGAATCAATATTAAAATCTTAAATTGACCCATTGGGATTTCTATTATGAACACCTTGAAGCTGAGGTGTAATTTGTGTACCAGTCACACAACCTATGAAACTTCAAAAAAATATTATAAAGGTTGCAGGCAACCTCAGGAGGAAATTCTATTTGAAAATGGATAAGATTTTAGAATTAACACAATTAGCCCACAAGATATATCATTTTGGCTTACAAAAGGTAGAGCAAAGATGGATTTCAGATATGTTATACATATTGACCCTCTCATGGAAAATTAACAGTATAGTCTCAAATATGTAATAACCAATCTTATAAAGGATTAAGTTTCCTACAAAATTTTTATGAAATATTTCTAATTAATTCCAAATAAATATCAAGAAATATTGAAATAACAATTTTAGTGAATGTACTAGAGACTGAAAATATTACCCTATGTTCAAAATAGTATTCCTGAACATAATATAATCTTTAACCCATTATATATTATATACATGTGATTCATGTAAATTCAGAGGAATAAGAATTTTTTTGGAAAAAAAAATTCACTAGTTTTTATAAATTTGTATATTTCACCAAAAATAAACCTCAAATTTTATTTTAATGATATTTACATAATTTTAAGTTAAAACTGCATCAGGTTTTGTAGTTTTAGCCCACATGTTATCGGTTTCTTTAATTCATTATTACTTCACAATATACAAATCTCCATCTTCTGCTGCCTTGCTTGGTAAACATTTGTGCTTTCTAAAATTTGCTCTAAGAATTTTAAAAATTTACTGCTGAAGGCTACTAAAAATTATAGTCCACAATATACTAAAAAAAAAAAAAGAAAAAAAAAAAGGCCAAGTTATCTCATCTCTGACCCAAAAACAGTAGTAATCAAAAGGGTCTTTCTTTGCCATCACCTACCTATTCTACTTGGGTCTCCCAGCAACTCATTATGATTCTCTGACAAGGCATACAATCTTGTGAAAGATGATTATGAAGGGATATCAAGAAGGAAACAGAAAGGGAGGAGGACCCAGGTTGTGCTAGCAAGATGATGTGGAAGTGAACCTGAGAATGCTTGAAGTTGGGAGATGGATGAGAATGACCAAGGGCAGCATGGAGAGGTTTGTAGAAAAGACCATGGTCCTTCACAGACCATAGAGCTGTCAGAGAGATTAAAAATTTAGTTAAAAACCTGTGTTCATTGGATTCAATGTAGGGATGACAGAACTTTAATATCTGTTAAACACATACAGATTCAAATTAAATACATAATTAGACACTTAGACATAACAAGTATAGAGAATATTAACATGCAACGGCTCTCAACATGATTGCAAACTGGTATACTAGTTATGATAGGTTAAATAATTCACAACACTATTTCAAATTAACATTCCTATATAATGACAACAGGTGGATAAGATTACATAACATTATAAATATATAAGTCCTCTCGTAAATCAAGTCCTTAAGCAAATAAGTCCTTTCGGTTTTTGTATTGATGTTTTGTTTATAATACGTCAATTGTTTCTGATGCAATTAATCCCAACAGAGGGTTGTTTATCCTCTTTGAAATATGTAAACAGTTATGTCTGTTAACACTTGTTAAGATTAGGTCAGTATTGTGTTTGTGATCCAGCTGAGAAGAATGGGCGGAAATATCGTGCATTATAGGCACATTTTGCTTTATTACTTCAAAAAAAGAAAACTACCTGCAGAGGCACATAAAAAAATATGCGGGGTCTATGGGGATAATGCCTTAACAGAGTACATGTGCCAAAATTGGTTCGCCAAGTTTCGAGCAGGGAATTTTGACATAAAAGACACCGGGAAATTCACTGGGGAACCTGGAGAACTGAGCCATTTTATAAAAGCAGGTGACCGGCTGATGGGGAGGATTCAGGCTAAGAATGAGGAGAGACTGCTGGATGGTGGCGATGCCGAAGAACTCAAGGCAGCTGTAGTATGCAGAGTCAAGTGGGGCATCCTCAACCAGATACAAGCAGACGAGGAAACACCCTGGAACACCATAAAGGAATGGCTGAAGAAGGCATATGGAGGTGGATGATGGGCCCTGGAGGAAGACATATTTCAGATGTTCCGGGAAAGAAGGAAAAAAGGACAATCCAAAGGGCATTATGCTGGCGCGTTATAATCGGATTACCGACAAATTAAGTGAGTTGATCGAGATGGACCAGGTCAAGGCCCACATGTTTTTTTTTATCAGGCAATACTGAAAGTACAGTTAGCAAAAGAGATTGGGAAGAAAGAAATTCTGCTACAGGACAGATCTTTTGTAGAGTGTGCACAGGATTTAATGGATGCCGGTGCCAGAGAGGAGGAGGCGCACATGGAAGTCGAAGAATCGGAATGGACTAGAGTTCAGTACAATTGCTCCAGGAATCCACAGAGCACGTGGAGAAGGAGAGATGGAGAATACATGAAGAAGAGGACAGCAAGAAATGGCGATAAAAGACCGAACCAGGTGAAACCAAGAGAAAAAGGACGTAAGGATGATCGGAGATGTCATGAATGCAGAAAGGTGGGACATCTGGTGGCCCAGTGCCGGCACAACAAATGTTTTGAGTGTGGAAATGAGGGGCATATTGCCAAACAATGCCCTTACATGTACAGGAGGAGGGATCCAGACCAGGGGGAACCCATGGAAGTTAATGCCCAGAAGATACGGCGTAGAACTAGTTGAGTCAGACACGAAGGGTCGGCAAGCGAGTCGTCGGCGGCCTCGGCTGTGTCGGAGACAGATGAAGAGATGGAGGAGACGGGGAGTACAGGTGAACACAACAGTGGACGTAGAAGCTGGAGACGGAGGACCAGAGGAAGGAGAACTCGTGCAGAGATCTGAGGAGGGTGTAGGCAGAGGGGCAACCACATACTGGCAAACTATAGCGTGAAGAGTGGTGGCGGTGGTCTGCCTATTATCCGAGTTGGCAGAGTGAGGTACCTCATCGATACAGGGAGCTCGCATACCAGCCTATGTCGGGAAGCATTGGAGAGGATGTATGGAGGGTGAGAAAACACTCCAGGTTCAGGTATGTAATTGCCAATTAATCACCCTGGGTGGACCCTGTAGCATAGAGGGAGAAGTGGAGGTGGGGTTGAGTAGATGGGGGGCTAGTGGAAACAAACTAGTTGTTCATATTGTGGGAAGCATGCCAAGGGAATACCAGGCGATTATCGGGTGTGACCTCCTAGACAAGGTGGGAGCGCGGACAAAAATAGACAAAAGTAAATGGCTTGTCCAGATAGGGGGAAAGGATATTTCTTATCTCCGGTCTCAGGGGAACGGAAAGACGCAGATAGGGGCGGTACACCGAGTGAGGGAGTGGCGACAGAAAATTCGGTTTGAATTTAACCAATTTAAGACAGAGTTTACGTTCGAAAGGGGACATTATCATTTCACAAGAATGCCATTCGGGTTAAAGAACGCCCCAATTACGTTTCAATGTCTCATGGACGAGTTCTTACGTGGAATAGATGAATCTATGTGCCAAGTCTATATGGACGACCTCTTAGTCTTTAGTAAAACAGAGGAAGAACATATCAACCACTTGCGAATCATCTTCCAGAGGGTATGGCAGTTTGGGCTCAAGCTGTCTCAGGAGAAATCTACACTTGGGCGGGAGGAAATACAATTTTTGGGTCACACGATTTCAAGAGAAGGGGTCAAACCAGATACACATAAGGTGGAGGCGCTGCGAAAGATGTCAGTGCCGAGAGACGTGAAAGGTATTCGGAGGCTATTAGAAGCTCTCAACTATTATCAACGCTTAGGACCAGAAATGGCGGGCCATTTGATGCCCCTTAATAATCTGTTAAAAAAGGAAAGTAAAACCGTTATCACACCAATGATCAAAAATAATATCCGCCGGTGTATGGAGGTATTACAGAGAGAACCCATCCTCGCGTTCCCGGACTTTCAGAAACCCTTCACTATTACAACCGACGCGAGTGAGTACGCATTGGGAGCCGTGTTGTCTCAAGAGGATAACAGGGGTGAGCGCCCAGTCGCATACAGCAATAGGCATTTAACGACAGCGGAGACTAGATACAGTGCCCTTGAGAGAGAACTATTGGGGATCGTGTGGGCCATGGACCATTTCCGATCCTACGTGTTCGGCAGGAATTTCCGAGTTCACACGAACCACCGCCCTCTTCAGTAGGGTAGGAAAGTTAAAGGAATCGTCGGCGAGAGTCACCTGGTGGAAGGAGCTCCTAAGCCAATATAACATGGAAATATTATATATGCCGGGTAAGGATAACGTTGTCGCAGATTGTCTCTCGCGAACAATTACCATCAATGCCATTGAAGACCGAATGGAACCGTCCGGTGTCGTCCGGCAATTTTTGAGAGAATGAACCCCAGGGGAAGATGAAGAACCGGAAGAGCCGGGAAGGAATGGGAGCGCAGAACCATTGGAAGACGGCAACTCTGATGGGGGTAGACCTACGGAAATGGAAGAGCTGGAAGAAATTATTAATGACAAACCCCGACAAATCATCTGGAAGACTAGGACTGCAGGGATAATGAAAATTGAATACGGCAAAATTTGCAGGGCACTCAATGATGTGTCCAAGCCGGGTAAGACGTACCATATTTATGTAGGGAATGCGGTGGTTTGGGAAAAAATTAAGAGACTTTGGCGTTCAGAGCAAGTGGGATTAGACCGCGGTTTCATCCGATGTACACTGATAGTAGAGACGAGAAGAGGCAGGAAGAAGTCACCCTCTCGAACCATCAGGGGAAAACGAATCATCGGGAAGTAAATGAAAAATTCTTAGCCCTAAAACGCAGATACTTTTGATGGGGTATGCAGAGGATAATCCTAATAATGGTTCACAGTCCTGGATGAATTCAGTAAAGTGGCAATGGCGTGTCAGGTGAAGGACAGATCAGTTTTAGGTTCACTGCGCACCTGGTTTCAGTTTTACGGCGTTCCCGACTGTATTTCGTCAGATGGGGGCCGGGAGTTTGATAATTCCCTACTCAGAGAAGAAATGAAGCAATTAGAGGTGCGCTGGCACTTTAATACTCCAGGACACCCCAAGAGCAGGGGTGGGATCGAGAGGCTTCATAGCACACTGAGTGACCACCTGCCCATGTATAACATGGACAAGGGATTGGAACCCGACGAGGCTATGATCAGGGAGGTCGCAGCTTACAACCATTCGATCCACACCATCATTGGGTTTTCCCCTTTTGAGATCCTTTTTGAGCTTCAGGGAGATCGTAGGAACTTCAGGGAAACAGTTACTGCAGGGAAAGATATAAGAAGCAATAATGTGGCCAAGAAGAAATTGTGGGAGAAAGTTCAGGGGGGCATCGAGAGAGAAAACTGTAGGTGAGTGGGGCATCAGAATCTCAATCTTCGGGACGTAATTGGGGACCTCAGACTAGGGACCATAGTCTATTGAAAAGTGGGGACTAATAGAGGTAAGAAGTTACTGCGTTATGAGAGTCCATTTAGGGTGATTGTCCTCAGACAACATAATGTTGTCACTATCGAGAGTTTGCGTGAACCGAAGGACGGTCCACGTTGAGCAATTCAAAATTCCTGCTATGTTAAAGCCAGAAGGATCTGGAGGGTTCTCTCCCCCTCATAGCATGTAATTAAGTTTTTTTTTTTGTTATATATATTTTGTTTTTTTTACTGTTTTTGGCAGTTTGTATTTTTCTTTTAAAAAGTAGAGTTTTTGGAATCTTTATTTTGTTAGTATATTTGTATTGTTAAATATCTGAAAGAATTGAATTTATTTTTGCAATTATGTAGTTCAGTTTTATTTTCATATATACTTTTATTTTTTTTATTATATATACGTTTGTCCTTTCTGTGAAGTTTACAAGGCTTATTCGTAAACTGGTAGGGGGGAGTTAAGGTATGATGACACAGTTATGGATCATATTACCTAGCTCCATACGTAAACCATATGTAACAATAGGAAAACGTAATTATTGTAAATTGTGATATATATTAAATCAAGATATACTCTGTGGCTTTTCTTGTGTTTATTTAATTCTTTCTCGAGACCTATTGTAACTTATATATATACATATATTGTAATATTTTCTTTTTTAATAAATAGTTGTTTTTTATGTATAGATGATTTTAGTTATGTTTTTATTTGGTATTTAGATACGTATCATTTCAGTATTTTTATTTGTTGTATTAAACCAAAAAGCAAGCTAACTAATTTTTCTCTGTCAAATATGGTGGAAAGATGCTTCATTCAAGATATTCAAGATGGTGGCACGCATCCTTCCGAAGTCTGTTTGAATTACTGCTATGTTGAGTGGGTGGATTAAAATTTTTCAACTTTTGTCATATCTCTATCATAGTTATAGAAAAAGAATAATCTAAGAAGAAATAGAAGACAATAACAATTATCAATAAAATATTTACATAGTGAATCATAGCAATCATCATCATTGCACTACAATCGATTTTTTTTTATATCAACGAGTGAACGTTGAAGATAGAAGAAAGGAATACATACCGAACTATATATATATATATATATATAAATTGTAATATCCTCTTTTTTAATCAGTAGTTGATATTTATATATAAGTGATTTTAGTTATATTTTTAGTTTATGTATATCGTTTAAAAACATTATTTCTCGCTTTTCATCCTGCCCATCACATTTTTTTCTTTGCTCTTTATTTTGTTCATCAAATTTTTTGTTTAACATCATCATTAATTTATTCTTAATTTAAAACAAATTTGATCCTTTTTTTTTTCTCTCAACCTTCATTCTTTAAAATTTTTCTAACGTTTCGACCCTCAGGCCATTCTCAAGGATACCTTCAACATTGATGTAATTTCCTTTTTCAAATCTTAAAGTTGCAGGCTAATTGCCTTTGTCCCATATAACCTTTTCTAAAAAATTTTTTCTTAAATTTAAAACTTTCACAAAACACTTTTCTTCCTTATTCATTTACATTTGCAACTTAAGGAAGGAAGAAAGAAGGCAATTAGCCTGAACTTTAAGATTTGAAAAAGGAAATTACATCAATATTGAAGGTATCCTTGAGAATGGCCAGAGGGTCGAAATGTTGGAAAAATTTCAAAGAATAAAGGTTGAAAGAAAAAAAAAAAGGATCAAATTTGTTTTAAATTAAGAATAAACTAAACCACTCTCAAATAAGAATACATAAAATAATTAATCATCATTAATTGTTGCAACATGTTACTAGTATCAAAATAATTTCCATTTTCAACATTTGAATTTGAAACCAAATCTGTTTCATCTAATTTATTTTCATGGACACTATTTACAGGAATCACATCTTTAGGATCTCTACCCCCAGTTACCTTTACTTTATCCTCCATCATTTACTAGTTAAGTTATAAAAACAAACTTATTTAAATCTAACTCCTCTAAAAAGCTTTGTTCTGATCGCCGTACCATAATTAATAAAGAATTAGAGCACACCTGTTGGGCGACAATTATGTAATA
>NW_027106745.1:133228-143954 GCF_000696795.3 Halyomorpha halys
ATATACACTTGAAAATCTTGGGAAGGAACCACCCATTGGTGGTACTTCAAACATTAATTTAAATTAGAAGGTCCCGTGGCCATCTTCTTTTCAGACTCTTCTGAGGATTATCAGGGATTTTTAAGGATGAAAGATTAAGAATTAATGGTTTAGGATGGTTAAGGAGTTTGGAATGAAAAGATGCATATCTGTTTTGGGTCAAATCTGCAACGAATGGGATGTTAAGGTTAAACTTCAATATTAAATAGATAATAGAATTTTATTTAAATTTTATAACATAATAGACTCTTTTCTCAGGGCGGGTTTCCAGGCAATCAGAAACAGACGACACCTTACTACTAATAACACTTTAACTTAATTAATAGCTATTTTACAAATACAATAAATTCCCGTTAGAAACAAAACTAACCAATTACACATTCTTTCCTTGATGATCGATGGTTCCTGCTATCTTCTTGTCTCAGATGTTATGTCCAACTCCTAACAATGGCTTCCAGTCTTTTCCGCTTCTAGCCGACCGATGTCCTCTCACCATGCCAGCCAAACCAAGAGTGCCTGTTTCCTCTCTTCAATCTTCAATGTTCACTGGTCGATCCAAAATAATTCATTGTAGTACAATCGTTCTGCTTTATTTGCTATGATTTATGATGTAAATAGTTTATTTGTATTTTCGTTTTAGTATTGTTTATTTGTTATTTTAAATCAAAAAGCACGCTAACCAGTTTTCATTGTTTAAAATAAATATGCTGTTCAAAACAAGGAAGATGGCGGTGCAAGTCCCTTCGAAGTGTTCGTTGAATTGTTTGTGTTGAGATAGATTGAAATTTTTCGACTTTTGTTGTTTCTATACAATAATTATAGAAAAATAATAATCAAAGAAGAAATAGAAGAACATAAAAATTATCAATAAACTATTTACATCATAAATCATAGCAAATAAACCAGAGCGATTGTACTACAATCGATTATTTTTGGATCGACCAGTGAACATTGAAGATAGAAGAGAGGAAACAGGCACTCTTGGTTTGGCTGGCGTGGTGAGAGGACGTCGGTCGGCTAGAAGCAGAAAAGACTGGAAGCCATTGTTAGAATTGGACATAACATCTGAGACAAGAAGATAGCAGGAATCATCGATCATCAAGGGAAGAATGTGTAATTGGTTAGTTTTGTTTCTAACTGGAATTTATTGTATTTGTAAAATATCTATTAATTAAGTTAAAGTGTTATTAATAGTAAGGTGTCATCTGTTTCTGATTGCCTGGAAACCTGCTCTGAGAAAAGAGTCTATTATGTTATAATATTTAAATAAAATTCTATTATCTATTTAATATGGAAGTTTTTAATTTGAACCCAAGCTATCGTTTATATTTGAAATTAGTTAAAACTATTAAAATTCTATTTATTTCATTTTAAATAATTTTTAATTATTACATAATAATAATATATATACACACACAAACATATATATTCAAAAAACATGAAGCGAGTTTGGAAGGTATTTCAGATACGGACTATGCAGGTGATGTGGATGGAGAAAAGAAAATCTACTTCATGAATGATTTATAAATAGGAATTCACCAATAACATGGTCAAGAAGAAAACAATAGTCTGTAACCTTGTTAACCACTGAGGCAGTGGTGAAAACAGCAAGCTTGGCTGTAGAGAAAGCAGTTAGGTTAAGGAGAGTTCTTCGAGATGTCTCTCTAACAGAACTTAAGCCTCTTATGCTAAAGATCAACAATAACAGCACAATAAAGCTGTTGAACAATACATTTTTTCATAGTGGCACCAAACATATAGATGTAAGAATGAAGCTCGGTCGTGAAAAAGTAGAAAGTTGGAAGAATCAAGGTGAGTATGAATCCTCAAGGGAGCAGCAAGCAGACATTCTCCTGAAGCCTTTAGACAAGCGAAGACTTCAATCCCTCAGAAGTTTCATTGATGCTAATAGCCTACCTTGAGCTAAACGGTCAATTTTGGACCATCCTATCTCATGAATGAATTGTAGTGTTGTAATGTAAGAAATTAGTTTTATTTAGAGGAAGTGATAAAGAAAATAAAAATAAATAACTAGTGTGTCTTATACTTGGAAACACTGAATAGTAATCTTCTTGTAAACTCCCTTGTTATTTGTACTGCCATGCTTGTTATTTGTATACAACAAATTTACAGTGTTATTTACTAAATGCTTTTATTATTCTATCAAAACAACAGGAAGCAAAGGATTAAAATTTAACCTTATAAAATAATAATCTACCATTGTAAGATTTAAGTAATCCGAATTTTTCGGTTAATTTTTGGTTTTATATAAAGTCGGAGTAGGGGGTCTCATTTTCTGATGCCCCCCTTTCTGCGGACACTGGAAGGCCCCGAAGACGCTGCGACTGTAATGCCGCCCCAGCCTAAGCACCATGCAAGCTAGGACCTGGCCTGCCCCTACCATCACGCCAGAATCCAGGACGCGCTGGCCAGCCACTGAAGAGGAAAGACGTCTTTTCAGACACGAGGCGAATATTCATGGTCTTCACCGTTTCGCCCACCGTACACCTTGACGAGGGAAGCGACCATAGGACGCGGAAGTGACCGCAACAGCGAAACTTCCAACAGTCACTGAGATAAGCCATAATTTTCAATAGAATCTATGAGACCCCCATGTTCTGTAATCATCTTATATAATGAAGATAAATAATTTATACTAACACATTAACCATAATTGCCCCTCCAGGGAATTAACTTTATGAATAAAAGGAAATATATGCATGTACATAATCAGAAAGTCTTACAATTTTCAGCCCCCCTTTTTCCACACATTATCATAATAGTAAAATACACTCAGGACACCTGCAGTATAGCACAAGCAGGTCCCGATGTCAACAACCATTATACTATATACATTATTATAACTTAATATTTTGCTTCTTTTTTTTTTTTTTTTTAATTAAAAATAGTAGAATTAATTAATTACCTTATTAATTTACCTACTGCTTCAATGGTTATAAAACTGCCTTCATTAACTTCGTCCTAAAAAAATAAATTAATTATAAATAAAGGAATTTGTATTAATCAATGAAAGAATGCCTATTGAAACTAATGGACCATAACTTTTCAATAATACTGTCAAGTAAAACAATAATTAAACCATTAATAAATGGTTAGTTAAAAAAAAATTAAATGTTTTGTTAAATAATATTTTAAAAATGGTAGGTAGGAATGATAAATAGAAACACTTTATATTCTACTCTCATTTGATATTTGACTAAAGGTGAATCTAACACGAAGCATTTGCATTATTTTTGGTTAATTTTTTTTATTCTTTGACTTTTTTGGTTTTGTTTCATGAGTTTCAACTGAATTTTCTAAAACAGGGACTGGAACAATTTTAACTTAGCATTAATCCATTTTCATACTTTCCTGATATATCAAGGATTTGCTTCAATTAATTCAAACTCGTCAACTAAGTAATAATATTTGCTAACTGGCTTGGATAATAAAACAGAACCTAGATTTAATCCATTGATGAATCAACGAGGACTCTTAAAGAACCTTTCACATGGTGTAGAGTATGTTGATATACATGAGAGAGACTTGATTGCATGATGGGATTCCATTAGAGCTTATTTACATTTTATTGCCTTGAGTTTTCTTAATTTAAAAGCAAGGAATATTATACACCATAAGGTCTCATTGAGTCTCCCTACCAGGGAATTTCCTCAAGAGGGGTTTCATGACTAGTTGCTACTCCACAAGAATTGAAGAATGTTGTTAACTCCTGAGAAAGCAAATATGATCTTCCTTCAGAATGTATGAAATTGGAGTATTTGAAAAGTGAAAACAATTGTGAGAAGCAATGAATGACAGAGAAAGAACTTGTATCTCTACTAGAAAACACAAATGGAAAATGGGAAAACTCATAAATAATGACTACAATATTTTCCTATAAGGCAAAGGACCTTTGAACTCTGCTCAAAATAAACAGAGATTTGGAATAATAAAATCTTAGTTTAACTTAAAAAAAAAAAAAATGCACAGGCAGAAGATAATATTCTCACTTTGTGATCCAGTGATACTTATAATCTCCCAAGGGATTTTTGGGGATTTTCACTTTGTTGTTTTTTGGGGTGGTGCAAAATGTGTGGTTTGGCACTGATACTAAAAACTAACATTCCATGACAGTTCTTTGTTGTAGAGATGCCAAGGAAGTACAAGAAGGTTGGAGGTCGTCATTACACCAACTTCACACTTGAACACTTTCAAAATGCAATTGCTAAAGTCAGATCAGGGAAGCTTTCTCACAGAAAGGCAAGTGAGTTATTCAACATCAGCAGTAGCACATTGGCTCGATATCTCTCCACACCCATTGAACAATGGTTCAGCACCCCCAATTTTACCACACCAGAATGGAGGCCAGACTGTACTCTCATGTCAAGATGAACTTGAAATCTGCCCCCATCTGATCACAATGTCCTGGTTTGGATTTCCAATTAAAAAACTTGACTTGCACATATTGTCCTAAGTGTATCTGAACAGGATAGGAAAGAAAATTCATCAATTTAAAAATGAGCAATGACCAGAAATGATTTGACCGATTCATTTGTCGTAAGGCATAAAGCCCTCATCAGAGACTGAATATCAGTAACAGATCAGGTGTCAATCAATCAAGAGATTTTGAATTGGTTTTTTGATACCCTGAGTATGACAATAGAGGATGTATCCCCAAGCAACATATGGAATTATGATAAGGCCAATCTCCAGGACGACCCTGAGAAAAAAAAGGTACTTGTAAAAAGGGGTGCAGAGCAGCCTGAGATTATAAGAAATTCCACAAAGGCTGCTGTATTGATAATGATTTGTGGCAACGCTGAAGGACTTCTGGCTCTGCCATATGTTGGATACAAAGCGGTTTTTTTTTTTCAAGCAGCAAGTTTGTAGCATTGCCCGCCCACTGTATTCTCTGGCTTCAACCCCTGGATATCAGTATTTTTTGGACCCACCAAGAAGGTATGGAGACAAATCTTGGATACGTGGAAAATGACTATTTAAGGCCAGAGAAGCACCACCATCCCTAAAACGAAATTTCCTCAACTTCTCGAAGAACTCAGGGAGAAGCTCCATCCACATGCCACTGAGAACTTAATAGGTGGGTTCAGAGGAACTGGAATTTTCTCTCTGAATTGAGAAATCCCGATGTCCGAACTCTATGACAGCATTGCCAAAAACGCAGACAATGGCACCGACATACAAAATGTGTCGGTTGCTTTCCATTTTTAATGTCCAGTGTATTACCTTTTTATTTTGTTTATGTGTTTCTAGTGGAATATAAATGAGAGGGCCTTTTGATTAGTTTTAAGTTGAGGTTGACCAATAAGATGATATTTCGAGTTTTTTAAGCATTTGACTATAGTAACAGCTTATTTCTCAATTACCAAGTGATACCGTTCTGTTTTTGAATGTGTTCTTAAGAAGAAAACAAACGACTGTCAGTCTTGGTACAATTTGGCAGCCAAGGCAATGGTTCCCACTAGTAAGAAGTCCCATAAAATGAATATAACAGTAGCCCAAAGATATCTTTTTTATTGTGGCAAAAGTTTCAGCTGCTTTTAGAGATAGTGTAAATTGTTAAATTTGGGTAACCCCTTTTGAATAGGGAGGAAAGGATCTCAATATACTTTTTAATGAGTATGAGTATCAATGAGTCTTGTATTCTGGCAATAAAAGCTCTAAAAGTGGTTTCTGACAGTCGGAATATTGTCAGATTATTTTGTGTAATTTAAAATGATCGAGATATGGTATTACAGTATGATTGAATTTATTGGAAGATTATTGATTGACTGTGTGTATAGATGAATGGAATATGGTCCGGGTGCGGTAAAAAAAAAACTCAAATAGTAGATAATTATACTATTTTATTGAGCCAACGTTTCGCCCCACGTTGCAGGGCTTCGTCAGGGCTGTTTTGACAGCAGTCAAAGACAAAGTCCTAGACAAAGTGAACAGCCCTGATGAAGCCCTGCAACGTGAGGCGTAACGTTGGCTCAATAAAATAGTATAATTATCTACTATTTGAGTTTTGTTTTTACCGCACCCGGACCATATTCCATTCATTGATTGAATTTATATCTGCCTTTATTTATTTTGAGTCCATATTTTTCTATAACAGAAAATAATATGGAAAAATATTTGATATATTCTGCTTTTGTTTTGATATGAATAATATTGATGATATATGTATGTATAATTTTTTATGTGATGTAATTTTATACATAACCCATTGAAAGAAAGTAACAACATCTGTAACTCCATGGTACCAACATTTACAAGCTTCAAATGCAGTGTAAAGTTTTTCATCACTAGAAAGTGGTAATTGATGATAGGCTCAACGTAAATGTATTGTACTAAACATATGATTCATAGCAACTTTTTTAACTCCTCAATACATGTAAGAGGATAAGTATATAATGGTGTAATTCTATTTATAGTCTCAGAATAATATATGACCAATTGAATTTTAAGGAGCTCATTTTCAACTCTTGGTACTCCAAGTATGGGCACTACATGATTTCTTCTGTAGCATTCTGGCGATTTATTAGGTTAACAGTTAGAATGACAATAGTTTTCTTGAGGACACTGAGGAAATGCCATGTTAAAAAAACTAAAAGTGTTTCTGATGACACTGACATATCAAATAATGTTACCTGAACCGAGAGCCTCAGTGAAAGACTTTCCTCTTGCCAGGTAGAATATGCGCTGGGACAATTATTTTTGGGTTGGAAAGATTAATTACAGAAATGTGTTTGAAATCTATACTTAACAGATAAATTGTATGTGTTATAAAGAACGAAAATATAATGACTATATAAATATATATATATTGTAAAACAAATTAATTTTATGGATTAATAAAAAAAAGGAAAAACAACTTAATACTTTACAAACACTTAAACTAATTTTATGATAACGAACAAAAGAAAAATGTTGATGAACGTGCCTTGAGCAAATGTTTATATTTAATCTCACCAGATGACAGTTGTGAGGTTCTGGATGCACCCAGAAGTAGCTTGGCCAAAAATCTACGATGTTCTTACCATGGAGCCTGCAAAACTGCGGGAAAAACTCAAACTGTAAAACAATGCCATCATTGCTAACAATCGGTGATTGCCTCTCCTCTCCCGTCAAAAAGATCGCCCCGCTTTTGTTTACAATCACATGATTTATTTTAGTAAACAAATGTCTTATAGTCAAAAGAAATCTATTTCACAAATTTACTAATAAAAATTATAACATTTTTAATTTAATGTTGGTTCAACAAATAATAAGGCTCAAAACAACAGACTTTGGCAAATGTCCACTTTTTATATAATGGTTCCACATAATGTTTTAGCAGGGAGAAACATGAATTTCAATTACTTCCTCATAAAAACATTTTTCCTTCTAATGAAGTGCAGAAGTGATAATGATCTCATCCAGAACACTCTCGGGATCAGAAAACTTAGGAGACGAGGTTGTTAGTCTAGATGAATAGACATACAGACAGACTTATTTTGATGTTTGGTAATGTTCAGTATTTTCCTGTATGATTTCCAAAGCTTGTGTCTCCCTAATGGCTTGGTTAAGATTTAAAGTTTTGTTTTTAAAAAGACAAAAAATCTTAATCTTTTTAAAAATCTTATTAATACATCTTTGAGGGATAAGTTGTAGCAACTTCACCAAGAGTGCACAGGAGGGAAGCAGTGGGCAACCCTCATCAATCCTAGTGATAGTATACCACCTGATCTCCCCCCCCTTCTTCACATGGCATGAGTTGGTTGCCACTTTTAGAGCAGTCACTGGCCATAATTAATTGCGTGGACATCTCCATAAGCTTAGAGTGAGAGTTGATCCTCATTGCCCATTTTGTTTCACATCGGACATGACATCCAGCCATTTATATGACTGTCCTCACCTTAAGGTCATGAAAAAAAATATCAAAGAAGACGAGACCAAGCTGTAAAAAACAAACCTATATTGGACACTCAGAAGTCTTAAAGCAGAAGAGCTATGACCCTGCGGAGTAGGGAAAAAAAAAGTCTGATATTTTGTTTTGTTTTTTCAGTACTCTATTTATTTATTTTATTTTTAACACAAGTTAATCCAAAGAACCAGATTCTACTATATATTTACATTACAAGTTTAATAAAAAATTTCAAAATGAAAATATAAAGCGGTACTTTTGGCCAATTTAAATTTAGTGAATAAAGTGCTGTAACATCACAGAGATTACCTTACAGAGATTATACCTTTCAAAAATTAATAATGTCAGTTTCATATAACTTTTCATGATTGAGCTAGGCTGTACACATGCATACACAAGCACAAACACCATTTTTCGAGAATTAATTATTTGGATTCGGGGGACTTAGAACGTGAATTTTTATTCACTATTTCAAATCTGAAATTTTTTTTGATGGCGATACTTTCCCATATTATGTATTTTATACATGAACAAGAGAGAGACACAAAAACTCAATCTTTCTTCTACTTTGGTTCTTCTGGACCTCAACGCAGCCTCTCCTATCAAGCACAAAGAAAGAGGGTTGGGAATAGGGTTTACACTTCCATCTTTTAAAAGAACCTACTCCAAAAAGATCTCAAAAAGAGATGAAAGACTACTCAGGATAGGTAAACCAGTTGAAAACTCATTGAGGAAACCAAGGACCACACCGATCTATACCACCACAAAATAGTAGTAATAGCAGAAAGTAAACAAATAAAGTTCAAAAACTTTTTCCTTGCTTGTCTTTATAAAAAAGCAAAATTATTCTCCACAATACTGGATCAAAATTAAATTTTTTTCAAATAGTATTATAAGCTAAATAACTACCTTTGCATAAAGTACATCCAGAGCCAGTTTCCTAAAAAAAATAAAGAAAATATTGTTACTTATGAATGTAGTAAAAGGTATATATAAATGCATGCACGCACGCACGCACGCAAATACACACACAACCACAAACACAAACACACACACACCCGTGTGGAGTAGCTAGTCTCCCATCGGGCGCCTCCCCAGGTGGCGGATAGGGGGAATCTCACCAGATATGGCGGGAACCGGGGAAATAAAATACCCGGGGTGGACCAAAACTAGATTCAAATCCTAGAATAGGCAGCGTACTGGTCAGCGTCTGTTCCTCAGGTTAGAGGCGGCTGTTTCAAAACCTGGCAGGAGGTATAAAATGCGAAAATACTATGAGAAGTATGGAAGATGGAGGTAACTGTGCTACAGTGCAGGGGCACGGAACCCCAGTACCGGCATCGATTGGGAATGTGAAAGCGGGTTCCCCGGCGTCGTCATCATACGACAGCAGTGCTGCAATGGTAGGAGACTTGGCCATTGTAGCATCTAATGCCACAAGACTTACCACAGCAGAGGTAATGCAAAATCTTGGGAGCAAAATTAAAAAGCTTCTCTCCTTCATCCGCACCAAGAACAATGTGCATGGCAAGATAAGGAGTTTTGCATGCGAAATCCAACTGTATTTTGAAAAGTAATCTTATACAGTTCAGCGTGGAGAACAGCAGGAGGAGCTATGCCAAGAAGTGCGAAAGAGATCGAGGAAGAAACCTCGCCCTAAGCCTCCGAGGCCTGCTGCAGTCATAGTAAAAATACCGGAGAGCCAGTCCTACTCAGATGTCCTACGAAAGGTGAGAGAAGATCTGGCGATGGTGGAAATGGCTTCATCAATTACAAAGGTCTGAAACATTAATAAAGGTGACCTTTTACTCCAATTTGACAGGAACAAAGAGCAATCTCTTGCTTCACTAAAGAGTTCAATGGAGGGTGTGCTTGGCGAAGGGGCAGAAGTGCGGACTTGGACAGAGGAGTCCCCTGTGAAAGGTAAGAGAAGATCCAGCGATGGTGGAGATGGCCTCTTCAATCACCAAGGTCCGGAAAATTAATAAAGGAGATCTACTCCAATTGGACCATAAGAAAGAGCAGTCTCTTGCTGCACTAGAAAGCTCAATGGGGAGAGTGCTTGGTGAAGGGGCAGAAGAGCAGACTTGGACGGAGGAGTCCCTTTTCGAGCTGCGAGATTAGGATGCTCTCACCACCAATAAGGAGGTTGGGAAAGCCTTAAAACCTCTCCTGAGTGAAGGAGTCAATGCCCATTACAGCAGTAAAACCCATCCATCAAGCCTATGGAGGTACACAAACAGAGGTCATTTCACTTCCGGTTCTCCAGGCTAGGAAGGTATGGCTCAAGGAAAGGTTCGAGTAGGGCTGTTTGTTAGCCGTATATGCGAAAGATGAAGGTGTTCCAAAGTATTTCTGTTGGTGAGAGTATTGACACATTGCTCGGAATTGTGTTGGAAAGGACAGGACCTCCTTATATCGAAACTGTGGTAAAGTAGTAAGCTACTGATTGTGACCAGAAACCTCAATGCATCAATTATATGTGGAAAATGGAGACGCTGACCTCCCCAATGAAAGTAGTAGTCTAGCTTTCTTTTCAGCATTGAAAACAGTGGGTACAGAATTATTTCTGTGCCCATGCACCTAATGTTTTATTTTATGTATCATTTTAATATTCATTTGTTTTGTTTATCCAAAAAGCAAGCTAACCAATTTTCATTGTCCATAACAAATTCGTGATTCAAAACAAAACCAAGATGGCGGTACATATTCTTCAGTCAACAAGTCCATTGAATCAAGGCCACGTTGAGCAGATTCAAATATCATAAAAACTATTTT
>NW_027106745.1:150667-159411 GCF_000696795.3 Halyomorpha halys
GGTGTCCCACAGGGCTCGGTATTAGGGCCTCTACTGTGGAACGTCATGTACGACACAATCTTTAAATTGACATTGCCGGAGGGATCCACAGTTGTTGGATTCGCAGATGACGTTGCAGGTGTAGTTGCGGCGAAGTACTTGGAAGAAGTTATCCTCATCGCAAATGAGGCTGTTGCTACGGTCCAAGGTTGGCTGTCTTCGGTAGGCCTACAACTTGCAGATCACAAGACTGAAGTTCTCCTAGTAACTAGCAGGAAGAGAGGGCTAGAAGCCGTAACTAGCATGGAAACGTGAAGAATCCGAGGCGGCACTCAGCCATTTCCCTCCATGAAGTAATGCCTAGCGGCGGTCCCGTGGTAGGAATGAACAGGTGTAGGGCGGGGGTTTTATTGGGTAAAAATCCCACACACAGATAGGTACGGGCCTAGCCGTGTCTTTTGAAGATTTCCACCGACCCTCGTAAAAAAAAAAACAAAAAAAAAAGACACACAAAATACTATGAGAAGTATGGAAGATAGTGTTAACTGTGCTATGGTGCAGGGGCATGGAACCCCAGTACCGGCGCTGATTGGGAATGCGAAAGCGGGTTCCCCAGCGTCGTCATCATACGACCGCAGTGCTGCAATGGTGGGAGACTTGGCCATTGTAGCATCTAATGCCACAAGACTTACCACAACAGAGGTGATGCAGAATCTTGGGAGCAAGATTAAACAGCTTCTCTCCTTCATCCGCACCAATAAAAATGTGCATGGCTTCCACCGACCCTCGTAAAAAAAAAAAAAATAACACACACACATAATGTAATATTTAAAATGTATAGTTTTTACTTATTCTCAGATCTAAAGTATAGATTTGAAGAGGACAAGGTCAAATAAGAAGATTAAATATTAAATACATATGAGAATTTATCTTTTATTATATATAATATTATAGAATCTAGTCTCAGGACGGTTTTCTAGCCAATCAGAACACTTATTTTACATAACACTTAATTAACTTAATATCTCTTTTACAACTTTATTTAATTTTAGGTAGAACAAAACTAACCAATTTCATAGAATCTTCTTTTGATGGTTGATGAATCTTGATGTCTTCTTTTCTAAAATGTTATGTCTAACTGTAATAACAATGACTTCCAGCCGACGGATGTCCTCACTTCAGGCAATTCAAAACACAAGTGCCTTTTTCTTGGATGACTCTTTGATGACTTCCTTTTTCAAGATGTCCACCCTAGCTAGGGTAGCTAGACAAAAATTGATGAGGACCTTCTCATCCTGGAAAACATCATTTCCCATCCGTGCCCAAACAACGAATGCCTAAAACCCAAAACTGTCTCAATGTTCCATGTAAACATCGATTGTAGCACAACAGTTTTGGGTGTTAGCAAATGATTTCTTTTCTGAATCTTATTCTTTAGTACTTTTTCTTGACTTCTATTTTTTCTTAAATTTATTGTAATTACAGTTATAATGGGAAGTTAAAATAAAGTTTTTAAAATATTTTAATCTGCTCAACATGGCCACGATTCAACAAATTTTTTGCAGGACTCGCGCCACCATCTTGGCTTTGCACAATATTTTTTGTGACTGCATATTTTACTGATGAAAATTGGTTAGCTTGCTTTTAGGTTTAATACTACAAATAAACATGTTGAAATGAAAAATCACATAAAACCTACTAACAATCATTTATATGATAAAAAATATCCTCTCATAAAAGAGGATATTATACTAAAAGTCAGTTGTATATAAAAAATAACGATTTACTCATAAAAGAGCATATTACAATATATATATAAATAAAATTATTTGTGAATTAAATCTTACTTGGAATGTCCCGTGCTATCTTCTGAAAATTTCCTTTTCTTCCCTTTATCTTCCTCATTACTATATCCACTCTAATATCAGAAAAATATATTACAGTAGACAAAAAATCTTTCAAAATAAATAGAATCATTAAATGAAAAAAAATTACTAAGACCTGTTACACCAAAAGATCATAATTCAAATCTCAAGAAAGCAATATTTTTATATAGTTAAAACAAAAATTAATGAAAAACGATGAAGTTAAAAAAAATTACTTTCATATTGGACTTAATCTTGCTAAAAGTGGACAGCGCATAGGTTAGGAACTCCTTTTCAGCTTTTGAGCAACAGGCATTATCCCTAAAATATATACAAACAAATAATTTAAAAAGTATAATCTTACATTATATTTTGAAAATCTTAATACAAAATGTACCGTAAAGCAATGATCTGTTTAGTGGAAGATTTTTCATTTATTGTTAATAGTGGTGATTCTATTGCTTCAACCTTTGGAAAATAGAAAACAAAAAATTAAATAAAATGTTGATACATCTTATAACAGATAAAAGCTTAAAAAAAAAAATAATTCCTTACCCACCCTTGATGATCATTCTTTATTGTGCTGTCCAATATGCTAAAAAACAAAAAAAAATGAAAGATAATAAATTTGGATTATAATGAAATAATGCCTTTTTTTATGCATTATAGTTGAGTATAAATTCATACATTCTATATTAAATATATCTATTAGAATATTAACACAATAGTACACAAATTTAGCCAATAAATAGAATAAATTATACTATGTAGAAAACATAATATAGCAATAGAAAACATGAATACCATTGACAATCGAAATGTACACCAAATTCATAATACAAAAGTACATGTGTGCACTGTGTAGTACATGTACACAATAAACACAGCAATAACAATAAGCACCTCTCTTAAGCCGTAGATCCCTAGAAAGAAGAAGTCCTAACAATTGGAGACTGCAATAATATCACTTGGAAATAATAACAATGCTGGTAGACATATATTTACCATTGAAGATATCACAGCAACAGCAAGAGGATGAATTATATATGTAAAATTAAAAAAAAAAAAATGAAATAACAACAATATTATTTTGAGTACTTAACACTTTTCAGTTGGATGTAATTCTCAAACCCCATAATAGGCTCAAACCAATTATTTTCTAACAATTCTATTACCAAATTTTAGTGACGATTTATTTATGTTGTTTATTTCTCAAAATTCTAATTCTCTTTTTAGACAAAACAAAATAGTTAATAATGTTTTACTGCATACTTAATTATTCAAGTTCTGTTTTGATATTTTGTTGAATCCACAAGTCAACGATCTAAATTAATTCCTAGATATTTAATTGATTCTGTTCGAGATTTCCAACGTCTGGAATAGTTATTGATAAGTAGAGTGGGGGTACCCTTATGATGTCTTAGTGTGAAGATTTTTAACTTTTCGTGATGTTCAGTCTGAACTTCTACTTAATAAAAATATTTTGGAGATAATCAACAGTAGTTTAGACTCAAAAACTTTATCTTGAATTGGAAACAGCCTGATAGGTCTATAATTCTCCAATGATTTGGAATTTTTACCAGCCTTATGAATAAAAATTATTTTGACACTCATTTTTTTTTTTTTTTAAATAAAATAATAAATAACTGAGTAACCAATCTTCATAAATACCTAATTCTTACCACAACTTTCTCTTTGTTTAACTAATAATTTGTCAAAAATGGCTGTTAAGATTTGCATAAAATTTGTAAGTTGCTCCTCATCATTCCTCAGTTCGAAGAGCAAATTATTTTTCCTCTCTTCTCCCAAAATCAGGTGAATCCGTATCTTCCTGTTATTTTTTCTTTCCGAGCAGTAATACAGTAGAAATAACAGAAGTACTTCATCATCACTTCACTTGAATAAATTAATAACAGAATTAACAACTAAAATAAATTAAAAAATTTAATTGTAATGAACGATTACAAAATTGAAAAGAAAATGGAAGTCAATGTAAACTCACTGAAAAACCACTAGGAAAAATTCTTTAGTGAAAACCGACTAGTGTGCCATTGCCCTCAGTAAGTGTTGTACAGCAACAAATACAAAACATTTGTATTGATTCAAACAGTACCAATGATGCACAGATTAAGTGATTAGAGTGAGTTGATTACGTGAAATCTATTCCTTTGATTTTCGAATAAACTTTAACACAAACTCGAACTTTACATTGAGTCATATCATCAACAGAACTCACTATTAATCACAATCTTGGTAGATTTACAAGTTTATTGTATTTAATGTAAATTGCTAGAAGGAACTGGAAAGTTTTGTAATACAACAATAAAGTTTTTCAAAATATTTTTCACAACATAAAATACACTTCTCAATCCTCCTAAACCAGTCTTCAAAGTAATCTCACAACATTTCTTCTGCAATTTGGGTATACTCAATGTCTCAGGTCATCAAAAGGTCCTCACTGCTTTTGAAATGCCACCCTTTCTGTCTTTTTTTTGTATTTGAGAAAAGTGATTCTACTTTTGAACTTCATCAGCATTTTATTGCACCAAGAGATGCAGCATCATATTGATATTTAATGTGATGCTGAAAGCCATGATGTGGAAGTTAAAGCAGAGAAGAAATCACAAAGGTCTAGAAAAAAGGACGATGAGTAACTGCCATTTGTGACCACATCCTTCTTCATTTAAGAGTATGTAAGCCAAGGGATTTGGGTTGCAGTGAGATTGACTGCCACTTTCAATAGAGTGATACAGCAGTTTTTGACAGCAAAAAATCATGATCACGAATAATTAAGGAAGGAATAAAACTTAGGATAAACATTATTACATATACTCCACATGTGTATATAGGAATTATAAAGAAAGGAAATTTCTAGAATGATTTTAAACCAGTGGTTTCTGGTTTGGTGATTCGTAAGGTGGGTGACAGGTGACAGGTGGGTCCCAAACAGCTTGAGGTCGGGACTTAATGTTAGAACTGTTTTATTATTTGCCTTTCTTGATATTTGAAAGGTTTTAACTGGCAAATGTTTTTTTAACCAACTTGATTTTCAAATATTTTCCTGGAGTGATCCCCTTTGCCTCAATATGAAGTGGGTGATCCACACATGGTTCAATTTCTGGCTTAGTGGTCCGAAGACTTCTTTGAGTTTGGAACCATTACTTTAAATAGATATTGATGATGCTCCCTGGAACCCAATTGAAATATCCATCATCAAAGAACCAACCAGAGCAGAGGTCCAACATTGACTAGTTTCAAGTTAAAAGGAACAATTAGAAGGACAGATATCATAAATATGAAATTAAAAAGAGGTTTGAAATAGGCTGTAGTTAGGCTACTTATATCATAAAGTGATTAAAATATGGAGAAATTATAGGAAGTGAAAGATGCTATAAAAGAATTCTTAATGAGGTGTAGATAGTTAACCATAGATTAATAAGTGGAGAAGATGGTTGGGGTGCGGTCAGCAAAAAAATACAAATAAACAAAAAATTATTAATTTGTACCAATGTTTCGACCTGAATTTCATGAGATTCTGGCTAAATTGACATTTTTGTATATAAATACTGAAGAATGATAGTGACACAGAACTATAGTGCCTGATGAGCTATATTTAGAATTTTAGAGGTAATTTTTTTAACTACTCAAGTTTAATTGGAAAGTTAATATTTTCATTCCAATGCAGAATTAAGAAGAAATAAAGAAATTAAACATACCTTAACTGATTAGTGCCTTCCTTTTTATCCAAGTCAAACAATTCGATATTGACTTTTTCTTCAAGATTTTCCATAAGTTTTGAACTCTCATGAGTTTTATGACTGCTTTCTTCAAACTGCCTAGGAATTAATTTTACTTCTTTGTGGACAACTGGATTCATATCACTGGCTGAGGGATTTACATACATTTGTTTTATTTTTAACGATGAACGATCTTTATTGACACAAGTTTTGGTTGGTTGGTTACCACTTAGTTTCACTTCATCACTATTTTCACAAGATAATTTTACTGTGGGCTGTCTAAAAAATAGATTTAGTCTTTTGAAATCTTAAAAATTAGTCATAATACTAAATATAAAATAAGTAATAAAATTATATTAAAAGAATAAAAAATATGTTAGAAAATGACTAAACATTCTCAGATTTCAGGTAATTTTTATGATAGAATATCTATAATTTTGACAGCATTAAAAGAAAAAATCTTAGTACCGATACCTTTTATTGATGTTCAGCTATTAACTTTAATAAGTGGCTGAGATAAAAAGTTTATTTTTCATTAAAAATTTAATTTTTTAAAAGATAGGTAATCATGATATCAGCTTAGTAAAGACAACCAACTTAAATTTAATAACTTTTTTAAAGATCTATAGATAACAAAATAGATATATATATATTTATTCGAGGAGAAGATGGTTGGGGGATGCGGTCAAAATATAATTCTTTGGCAGTAAGATTTAAACACTTGGCAGTAAGATTCAAGCTAGCAGCCCTGATGAAGGCTAGAAATTCTGGCCGAAATGTTCAATACGATTAAATAAGTTATTTCAACTTATTTGTGTGTGTATTTTGACCGCACTCCCAACCATCTTCTCCTCGTATAAGTCATCCACGGTCAACTATCTCTCATAATTAAGATATATTTATTATTTTTGAGATATAGTATCATTATTTTGACAAACATTTCATTTTTTTTTTTTTTTTAATGGATGATATTAAAGTTAGAAAAAAGAGAAAAAGTTCCATTTTCTGAATTTTTCATATTTATCACTTTTTGTTTTAAATTAACAAATTATACAAAATAATTTAAAATAAAATAACACAAAGTAGCAATGAGAACCATGACATTTTATAACAGAAAAAAGATTAAAATTTAAAAATATATATATTCATGAATTATTCTAAGCCCCAACTGAAACAATGACTAATGTCATTGTCACAGAAATAACAGCAATAAATTTTCATTAGCCATATCATAATAAGGATGATAGAAATAATCATAACTAAAAGTTGTTCTATTTAAACTGTTATATTATAATTAATGAATGTTAATGACCAGGAGTAAATCCAAGAAGTTAGAAGGTATTAACAAAACACTAAAAGATAATTGCAGACCTTGCCCTCCAAAGATTAAAAATTAAATAGGATTGATAGGCCGTTACCCGTTCAACAGTCATTTTAAAAGTTCGTAAAGGTAGGGCCAAATAATTGAAGTGGGGACAGATCTAAAATTTCAACCAGTTAAAATCAACAAAAACAATTACCACCTCCAAAACAACAAAGCAGGGATTTCCAAGATCTCCCCAAGGAGAGACCCGACTTCTTGGCAGACATTCTCCCAATGATCTGCATCCTTGAACATAAGAGAACATCAAGAAGACCTCCCACAGACTGTTTGAATTATAAATATTTTTAAATGTGCTTAATAATTAGTAGAGAATTAAAAGTCAAAAAATATAATGTGAGTTATATACTGACATAAAAAATAATGCTTATCCAATACGTTAAGAAGTTATATTAATGGCCAATAAACAAGTATAGTTAAATTGAACATTGGGGAGAATCAATAATTACAAAAAGTTAAATTATAAAATAAGTTATTTATAAAAGACATTTTGATTTTAATGTAAAATTTAATAATTTATTTACAATTAGATGTAAAAAAAATAGATTTATGATTATGATTTTATATTAAACCTCAAAAAAATTTAATAAATAACTAATTTTATCAATTATCATCATTAATATTGATTTCCCCCCAATGTTCAATTAAATTATACTTGCGTATTGGCCATTACTATAAATTCTTAATATATTATAGAAGAGATGCAAACAATTCAAATAACAATAAAATTCATTCATTAGCAACTGGTTAATCTATGATCATGAGAGATAATTGACTGTGAATAAATTATATGAGGACAAGATGGGTGGGGGTGAGGTCAAATTATAACAAATAAGTGGAAATGACTTATTTGATTGTGCCAATGTTTCGGCCAGAATTTCTAGCCTTCATCAGGGCTAAAACCAAAGAACAAGATGAATACAAAAAAATAAAATATAAACAGAATGACATAAAGTAAAAAATTGTACAGAATGAAATTAATCAAATTAAAGTGATGAAAGAAGTGGAAAATAAAATGTATATATAGGTAATTGAATATGTAAGTAAAAATAAAATAGAAATTTTCAGTTATATAATGCAATTAATAATTTAAAAATTAAAATTATGGAAAGAAAATACATGTAACTTATGAAATAAGTTACCTGAAGATGACAATGCGTTATAAGTATTTTGATATTTAAAAACTATTAAAAAGAGGAAAAACGTATAAGATGGTGACAACAGATGTTTTAGAAATAATTTAAAAAGTTAAAGAATATGTTAGAAAGTGGGCAGAAAAAATATTTAGTAAATATTATATAAATATAAATACATTTAAAAAAAATACATTTTTAATAAATTAACTACTTGTGAATATGTTAACAATAAGTTGTGCTTGTCGGTTTTTAAATTGACGGAAGAAGGTTCTAATTGGATATAAAAGCTTTCAGAGATAAGCCTTTTGTCAAGGTTACAAACTATAGCTAGTATAGACTTTTTATCAAAATCAAAGGAATGATTTAAAGAAAGAGAATGTTCCGAAAGTTTTGAGGAAGAAAAATTATGTGAGGAAACTGAATATTTGTGTTGTTTGATACAGTATTTTAAGAGGTTTTTGGTTTCACCAATGTAAGCAGAATTACAATTAGGGGTGGAGCAAGGGAAGGGCGACATGTGATCGGTGTAGATGAGGGATAGGGTCTTTTAGTTTTAGTAAATATTAGATAGTGTGTTGTGAGGTCTAAAAGCAATACGAAGGTTAGGTATGGCAGAATTTTTGGATGTTTTCAGAAAGAGAGGGAT
>NW_027106745.1:167171-168394 GCF_000696795.3 Halyomorpha halys
ATGAATTTCTGTCCAGCAAGAGTAGGAAGCCATTTTGGACACTAGGACAATAACATTAAGAACAAATAAGATACCAGGAATCAACGAAAGAAGATTGTGAACTTGGTTAGTTTTGTATGCATAAAAATAGATACATGTGTAAAATAGATTTTAATTTAATTAATTGTAATTATAGTAGATGCCTGTTTCTGATTGTCTAACAACGACACGCCCTGAGATTAAGAGTCTTTTTATATTATTAAATTTGAATAAATTTTATTATCCATTTAGTATTAAAGTTCTTAATTTGAACCCAAGTTATCTCTTATATTTGAAATAAGTTTTATATAACTATCAAAATTCTTTTTATTTTATTTTAAATAATTATTACAATATATATGAAATAGATAATATAACATAATTTTTGTAAGATAATAGTAAACCAATTGTAAAACGTCTAAAGAATAGGTGGGTAGATTAATAAGGCATAGGTGGGAGAATTATGTTATGGCTAACCTTGCAAAATAGAGTTTACTTTATCTATATTTATATTTATTATAATAGGGTTTTATGAATGGAATATGGTCCGGGTGCGATCAAAAAAACTCAAATAGTAAATAATTATACTATTTTTATTGAGCTAACGTTTCGCCCCACGTTACAGGGCTTCGTCAGGGCTAAAAAAGATACAAACACTTGACATAGTTACAAAAAAGAAAAAACATAAGTGGAAAATAACAGGGGTATACAATGAAAAGTAAAATATAATAAGAAAAATTAAAGGTTATAATAGTAAATGAAAAGGGTAATAGTAATAGATAGATAAGAGATAAAATAAGAGAAGAAATATTAAAGAAAGTACAAATTAAGAGATGAAAAAAGAAAAGAATTAAATCAAATGATGAGATAAAATAAGAGAAGAAATATTAAAGAAAGTACAAATTAAGAGATGAAAAAAAGAAAAGAATAAAATCAAATTATGAGACATAGACTATGATGAAAGCCTACTTTCTTATCATATCTTTTATTCTTGTTTCTCTAAATTTTCACCTTTTATTTAATTATTTTTATATTTGCTATCCTTCCTGTTTCATTTATATTCATGTATCTTATCTTTTAATTTATATTCATGTGTTACCTTCTTAAGTGTACTTATATTAATTACTTTATTATTAATTTTCTATTATAATTTACACTTCTCTGTATCCCCACTCATTTGGTATATTGTCTTTCTTAATCACTTA
>NW_027106745.1:168526-169951 GCF_000696795.3 Halyomorpha halys
TAGTGTGTTGTGAGGTCTAAAAGCAATACGAAGGTTAGGTATGGCAGAATTTTTGGATGTTTTCAGAAAGAGAGGGATGTATGGTAATGACCTGTTTAAGAGGATAGAAAGGGGTTGTGAAGAATTAGGTGATGTGGTGAGACAATTTTTGTAGTTGTATATAAGTTTATGAATGATATGGAGGGGGAAGTTAGGGATCTAACTGCTTATCTTGAGAAAAGATAAGTTATTTATATAAGAAATACAATTTATTGTATAAAAAAACTTAAAATTTAAAATATATAATATAAAAATAAATTTAAACATCAAACATGAAATACAATTTTCATAATTGTCAAAAAGTGCGCAATGAACTGAGAGGTCTCATATGGACTTGAATTTAAAAAATACGATTTCTAGTGCTTTTTTCTTACTTGTACATACGATGATCAATTATGAAGGCTCAACCCTAATATTTATTGCTAGTTCAGAGGAATTATTCCTTGATAGAATGATCTTCTTTTTTTTTTTTTTTTTTTTTTCCTTTTTTTACTAGTAAATGTGTTTAGTTTGCACCTCTTTTCATAAAGAGAGGGTTATGCAAATTCTTTCTAACCAAAATAATCTCAATTATGGAAAACCAATGATTGTTTAAAAATATAATAGGAAATACAAAGGGTAAGAAACAAGTATCCTTTTAAAACTCTAAGTAAATGTTTAAACATTACTATTGTTAAGATATTAAGGTAGAGGCAAGAAGGACAGGTAAATAATTCTTTTAGTCCTTAAATGTTTTCTTTAGACAAAAGTTGAATGGAGAAGTGCAGTCAGTAAGGCACTGATCGACCTTAGGATCGGAAGACTCCTGGGGCACACCCAGCCTCTATAAAGTGGGCACACTTGATTGTGAGAAAATCTGGTGGTTGAGCATAATCTATACCACATCAACTCAATGCACAACCGTTGGTCTAGAAACAGTACTTCCTAATGAAGTAGTGAATACAAGACATTTCATTGGTTTAGAGTGATGCAAGTATTATTTTTTATTAATTGAAAAGGAGATGCAAGACCTTAAATTTCAAAATCTGAGTATTATATCAATTATGTTTTAATGTTGAGAAATAAAAATTGTTTAGATATTACCATTAATATAATGGAAAAATATTTAAGATATTAACATAAAATAATTCTTACAAATAACCAGATGCCATTTTTTCCTTGCAACGATCATCTTCATAAGCAATAGTAATATTGACATTTGGCAAAGCTTCATCTAAATCTAAATTCATATGGTATTTATTTCCTGGGACTGACGGAAGACCTTCCTCGACAAAAATCCATGACCATGGTTCAGCAGGATCAATAGCATGACTGTATTGCCTAAAAAGAAAATTGTAAAAAATATAAATTAAACATGTATATATATATATACATATATACATATAT
>NW_027106745.1:174340-178802 GCF_000696795.3 Halyomorpha halys
TTTATTTTTTATAATTTTGTAAATATCTCTTCTCCCCCTCTATTATGTATATTACCATTTATTGTTTACCTAATTTAAATCTTTTTTTTTTACAATGTTTACTTTAAAATTATTTTCGTTATTGTGGCATGCTAACTGCCATCCCTACTCCTCCCAATACAAACGGCTCACTCTGTCTTTGACTCCCGTCAAAATAGGTATGAATTCTGTCTCATCATTTGATTTTATTCTTCTCTTTTTTCATCTCTTAATTTGTACTTTCTTTAATACTGCTTCTCTTATTTTATCTCTTATCTATCTATTACTATTACCCTTTTCATTTACTATTTACAACCTTTAATTTTTTCTTATTATATTTTACTTTTTATTGTATACCCCTGTTATTTTCCACTTATGTTTTTTCTTTTTTGTAACTATGTCAAGTGTTTGTATCTTTTTTAGCCCTGACGAAGCCCTGCAATGTGGGGCGAAATGTTGGCTCAATAAAAATAGTATAGTTATTTACTATTTGAGTTTTTTTGAACGCAACCAGACCATATTCCATTCATCTATACACACGGTCAATCAATAATCTTCCGGTTTACTTTTATTTTTTCTGAGAAAATAAAAAAAAAACTTCATTTGTAGAAAAGGTAGCATGGTAGCAAACAAAATGAAAAATAATAGAGTTTTTAGTAACTTTTATGTTAACATAGATAGTAATATATAGAGAGGAGGAGAAATGTAGAGAGTAACAATAAAAAAATTATCTCATCTTGCATAATAATGCTACCAAACACTTTTAAATTATTAGAAATGAACTACCCAGCACTCATGCTATTATTTCAAACACCTTTACTCATACTGTATGTGTAAGGTAACAATGTGTTTTTGTGATTTTTGAGTCTTTCGACTGAACTTATTCTGCCTAGAAATTATACAGGATTACAAAGTAGTTTATTGAATTTGATATTAAGTTAGATCACAGTTTATTAGCAAATTATCACAACTGAAGGCACATTACTTATTTTTTAATTGTGGAATACACTTCCATAAAAAAAATACACATTTATTGAAATAAATAAGTTATATGAAAATTTAAAAAAAAGGGTCGGATTGTTACTGTTATGTCCATTTTTCTACATTTTACAGCTAGATAAAAAACTACGAAATATTGATTTTTGAAAAAATAAAAAGTTTGATCAAAGGAATGGATTTTTGGAATTTAATTGGGTTCATAAAGCTATTGGAAAAGCAGCACTTAAAGTTTATTTTTTAAAAAATAATATTATTTTTCTTAAAATTTGGACACAACCAGTTTTAATTCCAAACAACTCAATTAAACACAGTAAATCTGGAAAAATTAAAATAATAGGGAATAATCATTCCAATTTCAATGTCTTTGTCATTTCCTTATATAATTATTATTACTAATGAACAAGGCCTAGACTTTTATGCAGTAAAAATCCACAGAATATGCTATATAATATGCAATAAAAACCAGTCAAATATGCTGTAAAATATATAAAATATACATTATTTTTCTTTTTTCAAGCAATACCCTCTCTACTTTCCACTTCTTTATTTACTCATTTGGAGATGTTTCAGACAATTGTCCATAATCTGGTCAACTCTTAATTCATCCCTCATTCTTATCATCCTTTTATAGGATTTGTTTTGATATTAAAAAAATTGTCATTAGCCTTTTTGTAGATGTCCATCTACTTGTCACTCAATTGAACTGTTATAATTAGAACAGTCCAATTACAGACATGATACATAACTGTATATACAACGGTAAAACACAATTTATAAACTAAATATCAAAATAATAAAAACTTACAATTATTAATACAAAAGAATAAAAACAATGATTGGATTTACAAAGGTTAACTAACTGACAGTAGTAACAGAATTTAATAAATCAAACACACATCAATATAAAACTAATTGAAACAAATAATAGCAAACAAGAAACAGATAATTCGTAATGTAAATTTAATGTAATGTAAATAGGTGAGAAATATAATATGAGACGATATTTAGAATATGAAAGAAATAGGAATATGAAATTATTAATACAAGACAAGGTAATTTAAACTAACTGACCAGACGGACAAAATAAATAAAACAAAAATGAATACTGATTAAATTTATTAAAAGAGGCATTTCTAAATTTGATTCGGTAAATACTAATGTTTTGTCATTTACAATATTTTTATAATTTGATCTTTCTACATCTACAGATATGATGGGTGAAAATTTGAATGCACTTAATAAAACTTGAAAAACCTAATAATCAAAAGTAAATAGTTTAAAGATAACCAAATAGACCATGACTTCATACAAAATAGATGGCAAAATAGTATAATTACCATGAGATCTAATCGCTGGGAAGAATGTGAGTCAGGTAAAAAAAAAATTGAATTAATGGTTTAAATACCATTAATTAATTTTTAAAAAATAATAAATGGTAAAAAAACCAATATGTCTCTATTTTTTTTTTTTAAACATATTTGTCACTATTTATATCAAGTATTGTTCTACTATTTATTACTCTAGTTCCATATTTACATTTCTATCACACATGGAGGTACCTATTAATAATTGGTTTTCTACTCATCTATATTTATATTTTCTTAACTTAATTTGTAACTTTCTTTTAAAAAAAATTTTGTGTATTTTTTTTACTCTCTTTGTATATGTACTCTAATTTTATTGCCACATCTAACAATATTTGTATCTTGTTTTTATTTAGCCCTGACGAAGTCCAGCTATCACAGAATACACTAAAGAAATTTGTAGATCATACAATATATGATAGTATAAGTGAGCGAAGAAGACTGTGGAAGTGAGAGTGGGAAAACAAAGGGACCAAGGACCTGAAGGGCAGACAAAGACATTCTTAGTTGGGTGACCAAAGCAGAAAGTTCCTTAGAACAGATGCAGATAGCAGAGATATGGCATTAATGGTAAAGACCCAGGGTTGGAAAGACATATAGGGGAGACTATTAGAGTTCTATATTTGTGAAAGGGAAAATAGTGTTGCCAGGAACAAGTGAAGTGTTAGTTTTCATCCCTTATATAAAAGACAGTCCTAAGGGAATCTATTGTTAATAACTGTAAAGGCTGCTAAAACAGAGTTTGTATCCGCACATAAACCAGAAATTGTTCCCAATAACAACTTGCGATAACGCCCTTAATAAGTATAAGAAAATCATAGTATTCCAATCTTGTATTTATCATTTTAGAGTTCTACTACTGGGTAGTTTCTCTACATCCTGTATCATATCATTATGTCATTATGATCAAATTTACTTGTTGTATTTTTATACAGTTGTAAATATCAATAAATAAATAAAAGTATTTATCATTAATATCTGATTTTATTTTTTATTAAAATAAATGTTTTTTAAAATTCCATTCATTTATTATGAATTTTTGCTAGACATCATGATTGGGATAATTCCTAAAATAGTGAGGCATAACAGTGTTGGAGTCTAACCTTGTGACATCCTTTCAGTGTGTTGTATTTTGTATAAAGCAAATATCTTTAGCCAACATTGTTATTAAGATTTAAAAAAATGGCAACTAATAATGTAATTAGTAAACAATATCAAGAGCCACAACATAATGAAATCCTATCACTCTTAATAAGAACAATGAATAACAGGTTCAATAGAATTAAGGAACTATATATATATATATTGTAATATGGTCTTTTTTGGTAAATAGTATATTTTAACATATAAAGGGTTTTTAATAATATGTTTTGTTTTATGTATCATTTTAATATTGTTCATTTGTTTTGTTTATCCAAAAAGCAAGCTAACCAATTTTCATTGTCCATAATAAATTTGTGATTCAAAACAAAACCAAGATGGCGGTACGTATTCTTCAGTCAACAAGTCCGTTGAATCAAGCCCATGTTGAGCAGATTCAAATATCATACAAACTATTTTAACTCTTCCCATCATAATTGAAAATACAGCAAATTTAAGAAAAAATAGAAGTCAAGAAATAGTGTTAAAGAATAATATTCAGAAAGTAAATCATTTGCAAAAATCCCTAACTGTTGTGCGACAATCGATGTTTACATGTAACATCGAGGCAGGTTTTCGTTTTGGAGATTCATTCGTTGTTTGGGCGCGCAGGTGAAATGATGTCTCCAGGATGAGGAGGTCCTCATCAATTTCTGTCCAGTAAGAGTAGGAAGCCATTTTGGACGATAGGACATAACATTAGAAAAAAGAAGATACCAAGAATCTTCAAAAGAAGATTGTGAACTTAGTTAATTTTGCTATACCTAAAAATATATACATGTGTAAAATAGATATTAATTTAATTAAGTGTAATTATTGTAAGTGTCTGTTTTCTGATTGCCTAGAAACCCGCCCTGAGATTAAGAGTCTTTTATATTATAAAATTTAAATAAAATTCTATTATCCATTTAATATTAAAGTTTTTAAATTTAAACCCTAGC
>NW_027106745.1:180562-215304 GCF_000696795.3 Halyomorpha halys
TAAATATTCAAAAATTATTAAAATTAAATAACTGGAATTTGTAGTATTTTTTAACTCAATTCTCATATCTAAAAGATAGCTTGTGTTCAAAAGAAAAGCTTCAATATTTAACAGATAGGAGAATTTTATAATATAATTAGAGTCTTAATCTCAGGGCGGGTTTCTAGGCAATCAGAAACAGACACTTAACTACTAATAACACTTAAACTTAATTAATATCTCTTTTACAAATATATTTAAATTTAGGTATAACAAAACTAACCAATTTCATAGAATCTTCTTTTGATGGTTTTCTGTATCTTCTTATTCAACAAACCAACACTTGCTGTAAACAATCTTTCAGCAAACAAACACTAATGGAACAAAGCATTGGTTCTCTAACAGTTTTTTAGTTATTTCTCATCCACTGAAGTGTGTTAATTGGCTATCCAAACAAGGAATCCTTTTTTCTTCTTGGGTGACTCTCAGATGTCTCCTCTTTCAAGATGTCCATACCTGAGCTGGACAAGAGATGATAAGGACCTCCTAATTCAGGAAACATCAGTCCCTGCCCACGTCTAAGCAACGAATAGTCCAAAAACCAAGTTTTCTTCCTTCCCCTTCTCTAGGTGTTAGTTCTCAACATCGATTGTAGCACTACAGTTTTGAGTTTTTTCCTATGATTTCCTTTATGAATAATTTTCTTTAATAATTATTCTAGACTTCTATTTTTTCTTGAATGTAATGTAATTTCAATTATGATGGGAAGTTAAAATAAAGTTTTTAAAATATTTGAATCAGCTCAACATGGCTGCAATTCCACGAACTTTTTGGAAGGACTCGCACTGCCATCTTGGCTTTGTTTTGAATAAAATATTTATTATAGAGGATGAAAATTGGTTAGCTTGCTTTTTTGATTTAACACAACAAATAAACAGTATTTAACATTGATATACAAAATAAAAACATAACTAAAATCATTTATATATAAAAATATCTATTTTCTCCCAAAAGAGGATATTACAATATATATATATTTTTCTTTCATAATGTAGTATGTCTCTTTAATTCTCTAAAAAGTTCACTAGGTGTGAGAGTTCATTAAAAAAAAAAAAACTTGTGAATGTTTTATTGGATTTCATTTTTTTTAAGCCTACAATTATTAATAAATTTTGTTATTCTAACAGTCTTGGCTACTAAGAGCTACTATTTAATAGTAAATCATGGAAATGAAAAATTAGTAATTATAGTATGTGTATTTGTAAGCAGTTAATTCAGAGGCAGTTTTTGACCAAATGTTTATTTGAATGAATGGAGTAAAAGCGGAAATACTTTACTTGATCTCCAATTATCCCGATTTCCCAAAGGCAGTACGTCACCTACTGAATATAGAACTAGGTTCTCACGTCTTTGTCAAAACATTCCTGATCCTTTTTTTATATATACTGATGGATCAAAATCTGACGAATCTACAGCATCCTCTTTCATCACAAACAACTCAACCCATAAAATAAAACTACATAAATACAGCTGAATTATATGCAATAGCCTCAGCACTCCACTTCTCCATGACAGTAACGAATACTAATATAATTATCATTACCGACTCTTTAAGTTCACTAAAAGCCATGAAGATCGTTTACCCGAAACACCCGGTGATCATAAAAATTCACAATTATACCAACATGCTCGAAAACTTGGGAAAAACTGTTTTCTTTATATGGGTGCCGGGTCACGTGGGGATCACTGGAAATGAACTGGCGGACATTGCAGCTAAACAAGCACTTGCTCTTCCAGGTCAGGGCACGGCCATTCTGACACCACAAGAAATAAGTCTTCCAATGAAAAATGAGATATTATCTAGTTGGCAAGCCATGTGGGATGAAAGCCCGCCAAGCAAATTAAAAACCATCAAAAAAACCACTAAACCATGGACCACATCATACCGTTCCAATCGCAGGGAGGAGGTAGCTATTGCCAGATTAAGAATAGGTCATACGAGTTTAACTCATAGATATCTGATCAGTAAACAGCCACCTCCAAAATGTCAATACTGCAACAGTATACTTACGATCAGTCATATATTTGAAAAATGCCATTTCTATTCTGCGAACTTGAGTAAATTGGGAGTAGGACCGAGTGTATCGGATGCTCTGAATGATGACCAGAAGAACGTGGAAATGGTCTTAGTTTTCTTAAAAAGGAATGGCCTTTTGAATAAGATTTAAACCAGAAAATCTGTTATACATAATAAAAAAATACCAACAGAAGTAATTATTTAATTTTTTTTTTTTTTTTTCTCGAAATTATTTAAAGTGAAATAGAATTATAGAAATAAAATATAAAGCACGAAACATGGGCGTTGATGACCTCAGGGTTTTACGCCCTTAAGCCCCAGACAACAACAACAACTTTACTTGATATTTGCTCAAGGCACAATATCCAAATACACGCATCAAATGAACCTACGTTTAACAGACCAGGCTGTAAATCTGATATTCTGGATATTGTATTAACAAAAAATTTTAATTTTCCTCTCTCTTCTCAAGTGATTACAGCTTTAAATTCGGACCACATCCCTGTATTAATTAATTTCTCAACTGAGATGAACAATGAAACGTTGAAAAAATCCCTCATTAATGGAGTAATCGATTGGGAAATGTACAAAATTCTTGTCGATGAAAAATTACTACTGAAAAAAAATTTCTCTACTGCTCAAGAAATAGATAAATGTATAACAACGTTAAATGAATTGGTCTCAAACAGTTTACATGAGGCAACTGTACGACCTTTCCATTTAAGGGGAAAACATTTTCTGGGAGCTGCCCCAAATCAATACTGCTAAAAATTAAAGAATCACGCAAGGAGACTGTGGATGCGCACTAGAAACCCTGTTCACAAAAGTAAATGGAACCACCTCAAACATGAAACTAAAAAGGATCTGGATGAATGGGCGTATTCTAAATATCAGGGATACATGGAAAATTTAGACCCAAAGGATCATTCATTATGGAAGGCTACGCGACGTCTATTGGATAATTTGAAAAAAATCCAAGTCTAGTAGACAATGATGAATTCATCACCAGTGACGCCAAAAAAGCTGAAGTGTTTGCCAATTTCTTTGAGAAAACATTCTCCAACACAGAAATAAGTTCGAATTTAGTCACTGATGAAATTGACAAGTATCTAAATCTCCCCCTCGCAACAGTAGAGCTCCCACCTAAATTCACGTCCCCAAAAGAAATCCAGGACCTGATTAAAAAACTCAAGGTAAAGAAAAGTCCTGGCCATGGTTTGATTCCAGTCATAGCAATCAAAATGTTACCCAAGGAAAGCTGTCGTTTTTATCATGTCAATTTTTAACAGTTGCCTTCGTACTGGATACTTTCCGGATACATGGAAGAAAGCCGAACTCATAGTAATTCACAAGCCTGGTAAGAACGCTAAACAAATCAGCAGCTATAGACCTCTCAGTTTATTACCCATTTTTGGAAAATTACTGGAATCAGTTATAAAAAAAATTTTAATTCTTTTTTTCAGAGCATCAAAATTATTCCTGATTTTCAATTCGGTTTTCAATACAGTCATTCCACTTCTCACCAACTGGCAAGACTATTGGAATTTATAATTAGCAGATTCGAAAAAAAAAAAGACACACCCTGGTAGCATTCTTAGATTTCCAACAAGCATTCGATAAGGTCTGGCATCGAGGTCTCCTATATAAACTAAAGAAAGCAGGCACTCCAAAATGCCTATACAATATTCTGAGCTCATTCCTCAATGGTAGAACATTGTCAGTCAGAATTAACAACAAAAATTCAACCCTTAGACAAATCCATGCCGGTACTCCACAAGGTTCAGTCCTTTCTCCCATTTTGTTCAACTTCTACCTTCACAACATCGTCCAATCTACACACACCTCCATACACATAGCTATGTTCGCTGACGATACAGCTGTGTTCTCTCAAGATGATGACATAACAATAGCTAGAAACACTTTGCAAAGTCACCTTAATTATCTAGAACAATATTTCACTAAATGGACGATTAGCTTGAACATTGAAAAATGTAACTCAAAAGTTTTTACTCTTCGACGCCCACCAGAACCACCGGATCTAATCCTTAAAGGTAAAAATGTGAAATGGAATCCTGCCAGTGAAACAGTAAGATACCTGGGAATTCACCTAGATCACCGCCTTACCTGGAATCACCTTATTAACGTCAAACTAACTCAAACCTATGCAAGGTTAGCAATGCTATATCCTATCCTAAACAGAAATTCCAAACTAAAACCAGAAACAACTGTTCTTATATTTAAAACAATTCTCAGGCCACTGCTGATGTACGGTTGTGAAGTCCGGGGAGCGGCATCCTTTATGAAAAGGAAAAAACTACAATATTTTCAAAATTAAGTCCTAAGAATCGCAGTTAATGCTCCTTGGTTCATAAGAAATAAACAACCTGGGAAACCCAACCTCAACCCAAAGACTGAAACTTTGACTGCTGCATCACTAATCCGGACATTCTGTTATAAATTTTAATAAATATAAAATTAATTCATAGCCACACTACCTCTATTTTACTTATTATTATTACTCATTTTATTTATTCATTATTTTTTTTTTCTTCTTCTTGTTTCTTTTTACTATTAGAGGGCAATTAATTGTTTTATTTAAGTGTACCAACATTATTTTTTGTTATTAATTTTACTTTCCCCTTTTATTAAGAACCATTATTCTTATCTATTTATTTTCTTTTAATATGAACATTGTATATAGTTAAGGGTGTCTTATGTATAAATAGTTTTCTTTTACTATTGATACCTTCATTGACCACCGGACAGTTTTAACTTAGTTTATGTTCTTATCATATTTGTGAGTGTTTGTATTAATATTTTAACCTACTGACTCACATAGTTTTAACCCATTTTAACAACTAATCTATTTATACAGTTTTAACTTTTATCATATTTGTTTACGTCTTCATAATTATATTTTTAACTAATCTTTTTTTTTTTTGTTTTTATCAAATACACAAAGAGTCAATAAGGCAGACAGAAGCCGTGGGCAGGAACAGTATCATTATGAACTGGCACAATATACTTACTGGGCAGCTCCTCTGCAGCATTGGTCCATTGCACAGCATTGTCGAATGTTCCGAATAACCTATTACAGTCTAAATCCGAAATCGCGACATGTACTGAAAGACTGGGTGTAGATCAGGGCTACCGAAGTGTTAGAGATCTATAGCAGTCACTGTGAGAAAATGCCTTCGAAGAATGGGCCAAATGCAGGTGACAGGGCATTGGTGTTCACCATTTCAAGAGAGCTAATAGATATGAGTGTGAGAAGCAGGTACTCTCAGGGTCAGAATAAGCAAACACACTAAAACTAAGTATAAATTATGCACCCCTCCATGGAGTCTCAGGAGCCAGTGAACAGCAGGAAGAAGTTGGATCTCTCGGTCGCAAATGCGTCAGAGTCTGAATGCTGGGAAAATGCCACAACTCCATCCTCATAACAACCAACACTACAGGGTCTAAGATAATTTAAGAAGTTCCTCGGAAAAAAAGGCTTCACCTGCTTCGACAAGGTTTATTGCATTAACACTGACTGATCCGTGAGATACGCAGATATTGTTGCATTCCCTAAATCCAGAGGTACGGCTCTGGTCTTGGATCAGACTGTGAGATATGAGAACAATAACCTCAATCAGGTGGGTAGAGTGGAAAGGGAAAAAAAGGAAATTTATGAAAAATGCATCCCTTTCCTCAAAGAAAAATTCTGTGAAACCATTGAAGGGAGAGAGTTCACCATGAGAGGCCTCTGGATTGGATCTCACAGAACAATACCAAATAGAACAAGGAGCTTCTTGGAAAACCTAGGTGTTAGCATTGGGGATGTAGCTATCTTAGCGGAAAATATTATTTTGGACTTATAAATAAAAAAATATTATTGTCGCGGCCAACATATGGTCCACAAATCGATTATAGGAACATATGATTTTTATAAAGTCAAAAACAAAACAACTTCTCTCTGTTGTTTTTTATACAGGAAAATAGACAGATGACTTCTTAGAGTCTCAGTGTGCACACACATATCGTCTCCATTGTCTCCTCACTATATACTCGTAGTTGTTAGCATTCTGGCCATCTGCGCCAGCTTAAATTATTTTGGCCACGGCTGGCGGACTACTTCGGCTCATCCTCCAAGAGGACAAGGCGGCCGGACGTACGTCGATCTACTTCCACCAGAACAACAACCACAACCAGGGCCCCATCAATCACCGGTGATACAAGACTTTTTTTCTTCTCTCTTTCGTTCAATTCATGTAATTTTGTGATAGTTTTAAGCTTTATTTTTTTCTAGTTTCTGTATTTTTATATATTTTGTGTTCCTTTTATTATGTTCACTTAATTAAAAATACAAAAATAACAAAATTCGACTATTCTTTTCTTTTCACGGTTGGGCTAGTAAAGGTGAACCCCTACCCGCCGTAACAATTATTTTTTTAGTAAACTGTTCTATTGCTATGATTGTTTCGTTTCTGCTTTGTTTATGCATTGCTATATATTGGTGATTTCTGTTAATTTGCTAAATTGATCAAACGGTTGTTGAGTATTACTGGAGAGGAGAGGTATGAATGAATAAAACAGGGGGAATAATGTATTGGACGAATTGGTAAATTGTTATATGGCTTTGTGCGAGAAGGAGGAAAACAAGTATATGTATATAGGAAAAAATTTTTTGTTAAGAAAAAAAAATGTATTTGAAGCATAATGTATTTAGTTTATTGATAATTATTGTTTGAAAAATTTTAATGTATTGCTAAGTGTTATAGAAACCCAATGTATTTGGGCAGCATGGTCAAATAAAGCATTTCTCTCTTGTCTAAGGGACCAAGAAAGATTCGCTCTAGTATGAAAGTGATATCCATGAACTTAAACACAAAGAAAACAAATTCATAATTATTAAAGCTTTAGTCAAGCTATCAATTTCAGAAAAGATAAATTTACAAGTAGAAATAAAAGCAGCCACACTCCCAATAAATAAAAAATCTTTCTACATGGGTAATAAATTTAATTATTACTGGGATGTGGCAACTGAACCAATTATCCTTCTAATTTTAGAATATAAGTCCTACGGTGGCTATATGGTCCTAGACCATGTTAGGAAAGACTATTCCCAACCAAATGTAAGCCTGGTGCTCTGGTATAAATATTGGCTACTAAACTAGATGAACCCGTCGGACTATAATGACAAAATGACCTTACTTTTATCTTACCGATCTACATATGCACCCACATCCTGGGACCCTACTCCTTTACTACAGACCAAATTCAACCAACACCTCAAGGACCTTTTACATTCCCAACAGATCAACTACCCAACGTGGGTAAGGAAAATTAAGAAAAGAATAGAGAAGGAGAAGGGGGCAAAAGAAAGGAAAAAGAGAATAAAACATTAAACGAACCTGTAAAAAAATTATGCATTACGAAAGTGACGAGGTATTGGGAGGAAATGTTACAAGTGGGTAAAAAAAATAAAAAATAGAAAAATTTAAAAGAGGAAAGCATGAAAAGAGGGACGGCAAATGGTATTAGAATATGTTATAAATATGTAATAAGAATGAAGAAGTTACCTGAAGATGACAATGCGTTATAAGTATTTTGATATTTAAAAACTATTAAAAAGAGGAAAAACGTATAAGATAAACAACAGATGTTTTAGAAATAATTTAAAAAGTTAAAGAATATGTTAGAAAGTGGGCAGAAAAAATATTTAGTAAATATTATATAAATATAAATACATTTAAAAAAAATACATTTTTAATAAATTAACTACTTGTGAATATGTTAACAATAAGTTGTGCTTGTCGGTTTTTAAATTGACGGAAGAAGGTTCTAATTGGATATAAAAGCTTTCAGAGATAAGCCTTTTGTCAAGGTTACAAACTATAGCTAGTATAGACTTTTTATCAAAATCAAAGGAATGATTTAAAGAAAGAGAATGTTCCGAAAGTTTTGAGGAAGAAAAATTATGTGAGGAAACTGAATATTTGTGTTGTTTGATACAGTATTTTAAGAGGTTTTTGGTTTCACCAATGTAAGCAGAATTACAATTAGGGGTGGAGCAAGGGAAGGGCGACATGTGATCGGTGTAGATGAGGGATAGGGTCTTTTAGTTTTAGTAAATATTAGATAGTGTGTTGTGAGGTCTAAAAGCAATACGAAGGTTAGGTATGGCAGAATTTTTGGATGTTTTCAGAAAGAGAGGGATGTATGGTAATGACCTGTATAAGGGGATAGAAAGGGGTTGTGAAGAATTAGGTGAAGTGGTGAGACAATTTTTGTAGTTGTATGTAAGTTTATGAATGATATGGAGGGGGAAGTTATTAGCTAAGAATATTTGTTTAATGTGGTGTGTCTTTTTTTCATGAAAATGGGGATCAGAAAGGAAAAGGCCACGGTGAATAAGGTTTTTGGCTACGTTAATTTTTTGATGGTAAGGATGCTGGGTGTGGTAACTTAAAAGTCTGCCTCAGTAGATTGGTTTGGTGTACCAGTCTGTGATAATGGTGTTGTCTGGGTTTCTTATGATGAGGTCAAGGAAAGGAAGGGAGTTATTATTTTCAATTTCTACAGTAAAATTAAGGCATGGATGTTAACAATTAAAGGCGGATAAAATATCAGGGATTTTATCAGGATTTAGAACAAGGAGGAGGTCATCTTCATATTTTTGAATAAGAATAATGTCAGCTGGAAAGAGTGGGATAGCAGAATCAAGCAGATCATTTTGGACAATGTTGGAAAGATCGGCAGTTAGAGGATTTCCCAATGCCAGTCCTGAAATTTAGTTAAAGAACTGATCCTGGAAGGTAAGGTAACCAGATTTACAACAGAGTTAAAGGGATTCAAGGTAGGAAAAACGGTTAAGGGAAGTGTGGGGTGCAATGGATGGCCAGTTGACTTCGACAATAAGAAGGTCTTTGTCTATGGGAATGTTGGTGAATAAACTCTCTACAACAAAAGAAACAAGTATATAATGGTCAGGGATAGTGAAGGATAATAAAAGATCATGGAGGTGAAAGGAATTTTGAATATCATAGGAATTATTGTGACTGAAATTTTGTAAAGAGGGAAGTAAGAATTTGCTGAGTTTAACAGAGGGAGAATTGATATTGGAAGATACCAGACAGAATAAATCCCACCAAATTACATTTACCCTTTGACGTAAACCCATGACCTCTTCCCCACTTATTCCTGTCGAACAGATCCGTTACTTAGGACTACATCTCGACAAACGACTGACATGGAATCCTCATACAAGACTAAAAAGACAAGAAACTGCTCGTAGATTCCGACTATTGCAACATTTACTAGACAAACGGTCTAAATTGCCAATCCATTACAAAAGACTGATCTACATGACTATTATAAGGCCTTTCTCGACATACGGATTTGAGCTTTGGGGCTCCACTAAACCATCAAATTCCTCCAGAATCCAATCCTTACAACCCAAAATCCTTCATAAAATCCTTAATGCTCCTTACTTTATATCCTTAATCGATTACTATAAATAAAAAATAAGTGTAAAATAACAGGGGTATAAAATGAAAAGTAAGATATAATAAGAAAAATTAAAGGTTGTAAATAGTAAATGAAAAGGGTAATAGTAACAGATAGATAAGAGAAGAAATATTAAAGAAAGTACAAATAAAGAGATGAAAAAAAAAAAAAATACAATTCTAATGATGAGACAGTCAAAGACAAAGTGACAGTTTGTATTGGGAGGAGTGGGGATGGCAGTTTTGCCACAATAACGAAAATAATTTGTAAATTAAACATAGTAAATTGCGACAATCCTTCCATTCTTGCCACTGTCCCAAACCAAACCAAACGTCTCATCTCAGAGTCCATTTACATAAATTTGACTGAGAATTCCGTCAATCATAAAGTTGATAAAGACTGCATCTCCCTTACATATCGACACATTTTGAACATAATAAAATCCTCATAATACTTTTTTTTTTTTACTTTTTTCTGCATTTCAGAAGCCCACTTTTTGGTCATATCTTTTATTCTTGTTTCTCTCAATTCTCACTTTTTTTTTTTTTTTAATTATTTTTACATTCACTGTCCTTCCGGTTTCATTTATATTCGTGTATCTATCTTTTAATTTATATTCATGTATCTATCTTTTAATTTATATTCATGTTTTACCTTAAGTGTACTTATATTAATAACTTTATTATTAATTTTCTATTATTTTTTACACTTTTCTGTATCCCCGCTCATTTGGTATATTTTGTTTCTTAATCACTTACACACATTGTATCCCATTATTTTATACTTTACTTTTCCTTTGTTTTTCTAATTTTTTTTTAATTAATATTTCTTTTACCCCTATAATGTATATTACCATTTATTGTTCACCTAATTTAAATACTTTTTTACTATGTTTACTTTACAAATTATTTTCGTTATTGTAGCATAACTGCCGTCCCCACTCCTCCCAATACAAACTGTCACTTTGTCTTTGACCGCCGTCAAAACAGGTATGCATTCGGTCTCATCATTTGATTTGTATTTTTTTCTTTTTTCATCTCTTTATTTGTACTTTCTTTAATATTTCTTCTCTTATCTATCTGTTACTATTACCCTTTTCATTTACTATTTACAACCTTTAATTTTTCTTATTATATCTTACTTTTCATTTTATACCCCTGTTATTTTATACTTATTTTTTATTTATATTAATTTTTATTTTATATTAATAGTTATTTTACATTTATTTTTTTTCTTTTTGTAACTATAGTGTTTGTATCTTTTTTAGCCCTGACGAAGCCCTGCAACGTGGGGCAAAACGTTGGCTCAATAAAATAGTATAATTATCTACTATTTGAGTTTTTTTTTTACCACACCCGGACCATATTCCATTCATAAATATATATGTGTGTGTGTGTGTATTTATATATATACTTATATGTATACTGCCCTCTTTACAAGCTCTTAGCCATGACAATCCATATGACATTCACAACTCTTTTCACCTCCGCGATTAATTATTAGACCTCACTATTCCAGAACACTACATTCTCACTTCCTTTGACGTTGAAAGTTTATTTACCAATATCCCCATAGATAAAGTTCTAATTTTAGTAGAATCCAACTGGTTCACCATTGAATCACATACTTCCCTAGATCTTTCTTCTTACCTCAAGTCTCTCCAACTTTGTTGTGAATCCGGCTACCTCACATTCCAGGGTCAATTTTTTAAACAAATTTCAGGCTTGGCTATGGGTAATCCTTTAGCAAATCAAAAACTAAACTATGCTGGATTATGCGGTCTTTAAGTAAATTTTTTGTTTCGCCAATCTAGGATGCATTGCAATTAGAAGTGGAACAGGGGATATGGTACACAACCTGGGAACGGTATTGAGAAGGAATTGGATCTTTAAGATTGGTGTAAATAAAAGACAGTTTGTTATGGGCTTTGAAGGTTAGGCGGAGGTTAGGGATGGAGGAACGTAATTGTTTATGAATGTTATCTGTAAGAAAGGGGATGTAAGGTAATGATCTGTATAAGGGAATGGAAAAAGATTGCAGAGAATTTTGTGTTTTTTTAAATTTAAAATTGTATGTATGTGTTTTTATAATTGTAAAAGAGTTTGTCAATGATTTTTGGAGGGAAGTTGTTGTTTAAGAGAATTTGTTTAATACGGAGATAGTTATTGTCATGAAATTGGGAATCAGAGAGGGAATAACCACGATGAATAAGATTTTTGGCTATGTTTAGTTTTTGATGGTAAGGATGTTGGGAGTGATCATTTAAAAGTCTTACTGAGTAAGTTGGTTTTGTGTACTAATTGGTGGATATAGTATTATTCGTATTTTTTATGATGAGGTCAAGAAATGGTAGCGAATTGTTTGTTTCTGATTCAACTGTAAAACGTAAGTGAGGATGGTAGGAATTGAAGGCAAATAAGATATCGGTGATTTTATTAGGATTCAGTATTAAGAGGAGGTCGTCAACATATTTTTTAATAAAAATTATGTTATTAGTGAACTGTGGGGTAACGGAGTTTAGTAAATCTTTAAGTATGATATTGGAAAGATCGGGGGCTAAAGGATTACCCATAGCCAAGCCTGAAATTTGTTTAAAAAATTGAACCTGGAATGTGAGGTAGCCGGATTCACAATACAAAGTTGGAGAGACTTGAGGTAAGAAGAAAGGTCTAGGGAAGTATGTGATTCAATGGTGGACCAGTTGGATTCTGCTAAAATTAGGACTTTATCTTTGGGGATATTAGTAAATAAACTTTCAACGTTAAAGGAAGTGAGGATGTAGTGGTCTGGAGTGGTGAGGTCTAATAATTGATCGTGGAGGTGAAAAGAGTTGTGAATGTCATATGGATTGTCATGGCTAAGAGCTTGTAAAGAGGGCAGTAGGTATTTACAAAGTTTAACGGCAGGGGAATTAATATTAGAAGTGATCGGATGGAGGGGGGTATTAGGTTTGTGAATTTTACTACCCCCCTCTGTCTGATTGCAATGCATCCTACATTGGCGAAACAAAAAATTTACTTAAAGACCTCATAACCCAGCACAAATATTCCGTCTTCTCCCGTAACTTCATGGCTTCTAAATTATCTGAACATAGCTAAACACTCAAACACTCTTTTGATTTTGACAATACCACCATACTAGCCTCTGTCCCTAAACATGACAAACGAATACTATCCGAAAGCATTTTTATACAATTGGAAGCTTCCCCAGTCAACCACAAAACAGATAAACAAAACCTATCCCTAGCCTATTCCCAAATAGTTAATTTATTAAAGCACCTATAGTTTATATTCTTTTATCAATCATTATCTATTTTAGATTTTATTGTTTATAAAATATCTTTTATTCTTATTAATTTTTATTCATAATATTTTTACTTTTGGGTTCCGTATTTTTACATATTACTGGTTTTATGTTTTTCTTTTAAACTATAACTTGACTTTTTTTATCATTGGTATTTCATATCAACTGTTGTGTCATAACGGTCTTTCTTGGCAGTTACGTTTCTAGTGAATCCTTTGTCTGTCTGTAGCTCTCTCTGGTGAGCCTTTCTAAAAATCAAAAATCAAGCAGTTGCAGGCCTACCTTCTACGCCATAACGTGAGTCTCCTTTCTCGTTCTCATATTTGTTACATTATTCTTTTCCCATTCTCCATATTCTACCTTTTTCCTATTGTATATATATAAATACACACACACTTATATATTTATATTTTCAAGTATAGGTATATAAGTTAATACTCACACTGTAATTCAGATATAAGGCACTCACTATTTTTCATTGTCTGTCATATTGTTCAATTTGTGGATTCAATTTATTCATTTATTTTTTCAGTTTTTTAGACACTACTTGCATATCTTATATTATACATATCTTCTTAGCTACATGATATTATATTTCATCTGTCACTTTTTTCAATCTACTACCATCTAATTCCATGATTATCAATCAATTAAAAATTTTGTTACTATTCAATTATCAGTTATCAATTTTTTATCATTTAGGATTCAATTCAATATTTTGTATAATTCCAAATTTGTTTGTATACTATTCCTTTTCAATTTTATGTTTCTCTAAATGTTGTTATCTCATTTGTTCTACAGCCCTGATGAAGACCTGAAACTCAGGTCGAAACGTCGGCATAAAATAAATAAATATGGTTTTGTTTATTTATGTTGTTCTTTGCTGACCGCAACTCCCCGACAAACTTCTCCAATAATGTAGTAATTATATAATGCAATAGTTAATCTTTATCAAAGTTTGTAATTAGTCAAGTTCATTCTTTATATGTAATCATATTGTTGGTTGATAATTTAATATGACTTAATTTTAATTTGTGAAATGAAGCTCAATTCTGTCTCTCCAAGAAATAACAGTGAAAAGAAAACATAATCCTGCTGTGAGGAGAGCACAAGTGTTGGAGAGTTAACAAAGCTTATTGGAAAAAAATAATGTATTCAACTAACAAAGATTCATTTGGTTTATGATGTTATATAAAGTAATACACCAGTGACAGTTGAAAAACCTAACAAGCACTCATGATACAATAATAATAACTCATTACGAGAAACTTTCTTTCATTATTATTCACCTCTGATTTTGTCTATATTATATTTTGCCTCATATTATAATCCTATTCCAAAAACGGGCTATATCATTTAAGTCTCCAGTTAAAATAAAAGGCCATTTCAACTAATATAAGTATAACTTTAACTCACAACTTCAACACAATAAGCAAATAGAATATACAAAATAAGATGATCAATCCAAGGCTTGGACAATTCAAATTGTCTCAGGTAGACTAACCAGGTCTCAATTAATCAAGGATTGCCTGAGAATACTGGGTAAAATAGTTCTGCACAGAGAAGTGTTGTCAATGAAAGAAATAACAAATTTAAACTGTTTTTGTATAATTATTAATTTTGTCATTCTGGTCATTTAAAGTACCAAATAATATACTTACAATAAAAAATTTAAACTAATAAATAGAGGAAAGAGAACTTACCTAGGTTGTTTGTTTCCCATCCTTTTCTTTTTTCTAACCTACCAATTAGAAAAAAAAAATGAAATAATTGAGATTGAAATATATTTGTCAATAAAAATAACTTACATCATAAAACATTTAATATAAAATAAAACTGAAAATAATAAAGTTGGAAAAATTACATCACATCATTCAGGTATTTAGATTAGAACCTTCCTTGATGATACAAGGAACAGATCAACACAATGAAGATATTTCTAATGATACTTTTATACTTTCTGATAATACTCTAATGCTAAATCAAAGTGAGGAATGGAAGGAGTAAATCAGCTTTCAATCTGAAAATATCACCTTTAAAATAAACTTTTAGAATAGTTGTCAAAATAGGACCAATTGTAGAAGAGTGGACCCATTTACACTTCAATGATCTACATGGTTCACTCACAGCTTCACCAAAATAATAGATAATTATGGGTGCAAATGGTCCTGATAGTAATAATTTTCAATGGAATAATTTTGGAAACAATCACTGAGCAGTAGATAGGATCGACCCTAATTACTATTTATACCAACAGCCCCATCCCTTAATTGATAAATAAAGTTTAAATACCTGTATAAAGGAAGACAAATTTATAAGGTGGAGAGATAAAATTTGATTTAATAATTTTTGTCCAATTTAACCCGTGGTACAACAGGTGGGTCTGTCAGGCCCAGTTACAATTATTTGTTAACTCTTTATAACAAATCATTTCATCAATATAATGCATTGAATAATGTGGTTATTTATTTATTTGACAATGGATTACATAGCCGTAAAAATAAATTAGTCTAGAACATGAAAATGTAATACAAAAAAAATATGACTACGAGTTTCTCAGACCCACCTGTTGCACTGAGGATCAAAAGGGACAAATATGCCTGAAACATTGAATTTCATCTAATAAATGGAATGAAGTTTGAAAAAGTTAACACTTTCTTCCTGAAAATATAAAACTTTTATCAATAAATATACCTATCTGAAACAATTTTTCTCAAAACGTTTGAACTTATTACAGTAAAAAACAAAAAAAAATTTACCTTGGATATTTTTTCAAGGTGACATTCATTATCATTTCCATCGTCTCTTTTAGCACTCTCCTGAGGAGGATACTCCATTTCTTTATCTAGTTTAACTTCTTTTTTATTTTTTTCATTTAAATCTTTCTTAAATTGTTTTTTTCCTGCAGTAGAAGGCTGTTTCATAATATTTCTAGAGCAGCATGAACTATCTTTCCCTTTAACAAAAGCTGTTTTTTGGGGGGGTTTCATGGGCAATTCACAAGGAAGTTTGTTTCTAGATGAGATACCAAAAAAAGTAATAATATTAATAATTGGAGCAAACATTAAAGACACTAAAGAAAAAAAAACTATAAGAAGAAATCAAATAACAGGTAAATGAAATGACAAATAATATTCAAAATTATGAAAAAATGACAGGAAAACTGTACTCTAAGGAAAAGTATAATAATATTCAGCTTAAACAGAGAAAATACAATAGTAATGGATAAAATAATAATTGGATTTTGAAATATATAAAATCAGACTTATAATCATATGATATAATGGAATTAAATAAAATAAACCCTGAAAATAAAGAGAGCCTGGTTGTAACTGTAATATTAATGATATTTTTGAAAAGAGATGTAATGGGAAATAAATTTAAATTAATGAAATCTACTAATTATAAATGTAAAAATTTTCCCTTTGGAAGAATTAGTCACAAGAAGCTTGAATAAAGAGAAAGAGATAAAGTTAAAAAAAAAAAGTGGATTGATACTACACTCTGCTTTCATGGTTTAGTAATAAATAAAAGCAGTTTGTGAAATCCTTACAGCTAAATGTTCTGCTTAAGTTCAGCAATAAACTTTTGTACTTTTATTCTAAAATAAATCAAAACAACAACTGCTAATGATGAAACATTTGCACTGGAGCTAAATGGATTGAATAGATGTACAAATTTCAATGAAGCTTGTTATTTCAAATTCTTGAGCCTAGTTAAAAAACTAATCTAACAGCAAACTTTGATATGGCAAAATAAGAATAGAATGTGAATAAGAATAGAAATAAGGTGTAGAATGTGTCCAAAAAACCTATGTACCACACTTAAACCCTGTATTTTGTATTTTATCGTATGTCTAATACTAAACTATCCTGTATCCTGTAAACTATCATGTATAATAAGAAAATACCAATAATTAGTTTCATTAATATAGTGATACACATAACATTTTCTAGTCCAGAGTCCCATTGCTGCCAAATATATAGATAAAAAAGATTTAAACTGAAAGTTTCACATAATGAAAATTCTTTCCAGAATATACAGCACTTATTTTTAAAGTAAGGAATAGATTTTTCTTTTCCATTTCCACTATCACTGTCAGATTGAGATCATCATGCTCAAGTTTTATGGGTTAAAGCAGTGTTTAAACCTCTATTGTTTCTTTTATTGGTATTTGTAGGGGTATCTAGCCTGACAGAGTGGAAGTGTCAAGAGTCATTTTCAGACTGCCATATAATAGATATTAACTGATTCTGATGGGAATCAAATCCATATTACTCATGTTATTAAAACAGGTTTAGTACTTCTTTCTAAGCAGCCTATCTAATTTATTCTTGGCCCTATGGTAACAGCATATAATAATGTGTGAGTTATTGAGGTATTTTTCCTATAAGTCAGAGAGTATATTGCATACTCAGACACTGCAGTTTCTAAAACAGACTTTACACTTTGCATACCAAAACTAAATTATGTAGACTTTATTTTGGTTTAAGCCAGGATATTTTTTACCTAGATTAACTAATCATTTAATATTGATGAATTTTTTTTGAATTTCAGAAAAAATTTCTATATTTAAATTTTAAAAAAGTAAATAAGAACTTACAGAGCAGAGTTCAATATAACTTCCATACATTTAGGATCTAAGTCACATAAGACCTTAATTAACGCAATTCCTCTTCGAAGATCAACATAAATTTCCTTGTCCCTCCATTTTCTACATTAAAAACAAATTAATCTTTCACTTTCCAATCCTGAATAATAGTTAATTTTACTAGTATCTTACTTGGGAGAGAAAATATTATATTCCAGCTTGAGTTCAGATACGTCAGAACATGAGTCAATGATTTGATTATCTCTGAAATACATTGTGCTAAAATAAGCATCTACTGATGGATCACACATTGCTACATATAACTCCCTAGTCATATTTTTCACGTGTTTAAGTACCTAAAATGAACAATTAAAATAATTAATTTAAAACAAAAGTATTAATAAAACATATTATAATCATTTACTTAAAAAAGACAAATAATTATTCTTAAGATATTTCATGGAAAAGTTACAAAATAAGCAGTTTTATTATTTATAATTTCTTACCTTAGATATTTTAATTTTTTTCCAGCTTTTTATTGTTATTTAAATATTCATAATTATGAGAGATAGTTGACCGTGGATGATAAATGAGGAGAAGATGGTTGGGGGTGCGGTCAATGAAACACAAATAAGTATGACTAACTTATTTTAATGTGCCGACGTTTCGGCTAGAGTTTCTAGCCTTCTTCAGGGCTGCTTGCTGAAAAGTTGAGCGCCTAATACGCGCTTTACTTAATACGCTTTACTTAATAAAGTTAGGCGCTCAACTTTTCAGCAAGCAGCCCTGAAGAAGGCTAGAAACTCTAGCCGAAACGTCGGCACATTAAAATAAGTTAGTCATACTTATTTGTGTTTCATTGACCGCACCCCCAACCATCTTCTCCTCAGTTATTTAAATATGTTTAATTTATCCATTATTTTAATTCTACAAAATTTTCTCTCTTTTTTTCCATCACTCATACAAATAAATTTAAGTTTAAGTATATATATATATATTAAGTATAAAAATAAGTAATTCAGATTTAAGAGCTTGACAGTTCCAAGCTTAAACTCTAATTTCTATAAATATATTTTGTTCTGATCTGATATTTATTATAAAAAAACTCTTCAAAATCTCATGAATGTCACCTCTCACAAATTTTACCTAACTTCTAGAGATGTTAGTAAAATTTAGGAGAGTATTCTAAGATTTTTGTAATTTTATATTATTTATGCTGATTTCTAATCCTTACCACCACAGGTCCAACTTGATAAGTGCAAGGACCTATAGAGGTGTTAATGTGGACTCAAACCACAATTTAGTCATTGCAAAGATCTCGATTGCAAGGAGTAGGAGATCATACAGACCTAAACCTAAGAAATGGAACCCTTTGAAACTAAGAATTTAGGCATCCAAACTTCCTTCTAATACAACTTGAAATCCAACCCAGAGCTAGGAACCAGACCAAATATTAAATGGTATTTAACTGCATCCCTATTAAGGAAATAGGATGTCATATAACATTTTAAAGTTTGATTGTTGGACCTTAAATTATATTTGAAATAATTTTTAAAATTATCATCAGGAAAGGGGGGGGGGTGACGGTAGCAGTGTGGTAACTTTATAGATTGCGAGTTCAAGCCCGGCCCTACCCGGGATTTTTTCAGGCATAAAATTACCAATACTCACTCACTATCTCCCCCCGGCATTTGTGAGGCCCGTTAGCCAATGGGTGGCACTCACAAAAATAGGCGTGGGGGTGATGGACCCACCCTATGAAAACCACATCAGGAAACACGCGATGTATTTCTTAAGTACATCGTGCGAGGCCTTGGACCTCCATGGACTGTCGAGCCAATGAAAAAAAAAAAAAAATCGTCAGGAAAAATTGTATTAAAGAAAAAAATTATTCAAATAAAGAAATGTTTTTTAGTGAATAACAGCAAAAATGTTGAATCTAGAACAAACCAACTATATAAAACTTATATCTTTCTAAAAAATAATCAATTTAAGAAAAAAATTACATGTAAAAGTGATATATTGGGTTGGTGGTTAGTAGTACAGACTGGATCTTTGGGCAGTAAAAAACCCAAAATCATGCAGTAAAAATTCAACGTGTTTTACACACACCCAAAAACTGCAATAATCAACTTTGTTGTTTACTTTATAATATAAATAAAAGTATTTGATAATATCTACATATAAAAAACTGAACTACTCTGATTAAAAACCTAAAATTTTGTCCATAATAGAAGAGCAATGAGAAAGCCAATAGTAATAAATGATTTTATATTCCTATTATGAATGCTGGAATTCAATTTTTCAATGTCTTATAACTACCTCAATTTTAAGTTTAAGAAAAACAATAAGCCCATTATGTCGAAAGGAATATTTAAAAATATTGTTCTAAGCATAATTACCCTAAAATTTCAAATAGCATGCTCTTTCGCTTAGCTTTTCAATTGTATGTGTGTGTATATATATATGATTTACAGCCTGAGTCAGATGCTACTTCGATGTCAGCTGACCGTGGAGATCAGCTGATCAAAATGTATATATATAGACGAGCTGGACTCAATAAAAGTCAGTGTTTTGAGTAGCAACCGAGTTGGTCATTTCTCTCCCTTTTTTTCTTTTTTAAGTCTTTAATTTAGCAAATATTTAACCATATATTATGTAATAATTTAAAAATTATTTAATTTTAAATAAAAAGAATTTTAATAGTTTATAGATAGTTTCCTATTTAAAGGATAGCTTGGGATCTAATTAAAAACTTTAATATTGAATAGATAATAGAATTTTATTTAAATTTTATAATATAAAAGACTCTTAATCTCAGGGAGGGTTTCTAGGCAATCAGAAACAGACACTTCTACTATTAACACTTAATTAAATTAATAACTCTTTTACACATGTATTTAAATTTAGATATAACAAAACTAACCAAGTTCACAATCTTCTTTTGATGATTCTTGGTATCTTCTTTTCTATAATGCTATGTCCTACCAGCAAAAATGCTATGTCTCTCTCACAACAATGGCTTCCAATCTTTCCCGCTTCCAGCCGACGGACGTCCTCTCACCAGGCAATCCAAACTCAGAGTCTTTTTCTTCTTGGGGGACTCTTGGTTGTCCTACTTTTTTTCAAGATGTACACCCTTGGTAGACAGAAATTAATGAGGACCTCCTCATCCTGGAAACCTCATTTCCCAATCGCGCCCAAACAAAGAATGCTCGCCAAAAACCAAAACCTGTCTCGATGTTGCATGTAAACATTGATTGTCGCACAACAGTTAGGGATTTTTGCAAATGATTTACTTTATGAATATTATTCTTTAGCACTATTTCTTGACTTCTATTTTTTCTTAAATTTACTTTATTTTCAATTATAATGGGAAGAGTTAAAATAGTTTTTATGATATTTGAATCTGCTCAACATGGCCTTGATTCCACGGACTTTTTGAAGGATACGTACCACCATCTTGGTTTTGTTTTGAATCACAAATTTATTATGGACAATGAAAATTGGTTAGCTTGCTTTTTGGATAAACAAAACAAATGAACAATATTAAAATGATACATAAAATACATATTAACATATTAAACATATTAACATATTAAATACCCTTTATACATCAAAATATACTATTTACTCAAAAAGAGCATATTACATTTCTCCTCCTCTCTAGGTAAAAAAAAATTATTTTGTACTCAAAATATATATATATTTTTTTAATAAATTCTGAATCAATTTGGCTCCTATCATTTAAATAAACATTTGGTCAAAAACCGCCTCTGAATTACAAACTGCTTACAAATACACATACAATAATTACAATTTCAAATAACATCTTTACATATAAATACAAACATATTAAAATAATAATTGGAGAAGTTTGTCAGGGGGTGCGGTCAGCAAAGAACAACATAAATAAACAAAACCATATTTATTTATTTTATGCCCTATATATTTGTTTATAGGCATAAAATAAATAAATATGGTTTTGTTTATAGGCATAAAATAAATAAATATGGTTTTGTTTATAGGCATAAAATAAATAAATATGGTTTTGTTTATTGGCATAAAATAAATAAATATGGTTTTGTTTGTGGGCATAAAATAAATAAATATGGTTTTGTTTAGGCATAAAATAAATAAATATGGTTTTTTTTAGGCATAAAATAAATAAATATGGTTTTGTTTATTTATGTTGTTCTTTGCTGACCGCACCCCCTGACAAACTTCTCCAATCATTAATCTACGGTCAACTATCTACACCTCATTATTAAAATAATATTTACCCCCCCCATTAAATACTGACATACTGACCCAGATTTCATTAAAAAATGGACCTGTGCTGAATGTGAATCAGGATCCAACATATTAAAAGGTAATGGACCTGCCACAATGATTCACCTCTTTCAAGTGGGAAATCGAGGAGGTTAAAGAAATGAAGACTAAGCTTCAGGGCATTGAAGAGCTGAAAGATATAAAGGACTCTCTTCTGAAGCAGCCCAAGCTTTCTTTTGAAAACATGGACAGGGTACAGAAGATTGAAGCACTCCTGGAGCAGCAGAAAAACAAAATGGAAGAATAATCCATTGAAAACAAAAAACTCAAAGTTAAATTATCGGACCTTGAGGGAGACTTAATCAGGCTGAGCAAAACAATCTAAAAAATACAGCAGAGATTAGAGGAATCCCAGAGAAGCAGGGATAGACCACTGTGGGAACAGTTCTCAGTGTTGGTGCAGGCCTGGGTGTGAAGCTGTGTCCGGACGATCTAGACCATGCGGTACGGCTCAGGTCTAAACAGGAAGGAGCATCAGGCCCTATTATAGTGAGATTATACCAGTATATCTGAGCGAAGCCATGACACCCGCTAACAAGCACCTCTACTGGTTAGCCAGGCAGAAGCAGAAAGTGTCGAAAATCAAGTACATCTGGTTCAGCAGAGGTAGGGTCAGGTGCCGGTAGTCCGATGGCTACCCAGTGGTCACCATAGGCAAGACCAGCGACTTGGATGTCTTCATTTGAATTCGGTATCCAAGTGACCACAATATTGTTATCCTTTTCTTTTTTGTATAGAAGATACTTTATTTACATTTATTTTAATTTTTTTCAATGTAGAATTTTCTTTATTTCCATCTCATCTTTTTTTAATTTTTTATAACTCAAACTTTATTGACTATTTTTTTCAAAATTCGATAACTCAAGCAACAAATTCCTTGCAATTTATTATTGTCAATTCTATATAATCGTAGCAGTATATAAAATATTGTTATTCTCTATCCTTCAACCTTTATTCTTTTTCTTACTTTCCCATTTGCCACCCCACAGTTATGACTAATGTCCTCAGTTCGTCACGTTACTGCCCACTTCGATGAATTCATACAGTACTTCCTTGATAAGTTTTACCACATCATCGTAGTATCCGAAACGTGGCTTAAACCTTCCTATTTTAATTAATTAATTAATTTAAGGAATTAAAAATTCCTTCCTCTCAGGTTTCAATTACCAATTACAATTTCTTTCGTCAAGACAGATCCGATCGTACTGCAGGTGGTGTTGGGTTGTATGTTCATGTTAGTCTCAAGGTCAAAATCCTACTCCAATCTCCCTCTCCTAACATTCCCCATGCAGAATACATGTTTTTTGAAATTTCAACCATATCCTCTCCTCTATTATTTGCTGTAATTTATTGACCTCCCCGAGTTTCACTCAATAACACCTTCCAATCCTCCCTTGTCCAACTTCTTTCCACTTATTCCAATATTATTATCACTGGTGATTTTAACACCAACATGCTCTCTCAATCCAGTGATAAATCTTTACTTACTGACCTAATATTTTCCCTCAATCTCTACCTCGTTCCTTATTCTTCTACATATCACACACAATCCTCTGACACCTGGTTAGACCTTTTTATTTGTGACTCTCCAGTAAAAATCCTTTCCTCTTCTCAGCACCCGGTCCCCTTTCCCTCATCTCACGATCTGATCCAAATATCGTATGACCTACCAGTCAAATGCTTTACTCCCAAAATCATATCATACTGTAATCTGGACCTCCTTTCCTATTAATTCCTTCAACCGGACCTTGATTCCGTTCAGTGGGACATTATACACTCCTATAACTCCATCGACCATATGGTTTCCACCCTCACTTCACATCAGCAATCCATATTAGACATCCATGCTCCTCTCAAAACCAGAACCTTATGCCGTCCAACTGCACCTTGGCTTACTTCGGAAATAAATGCAATGATAAAACAAAGAGAAGCAGCTAGACGCAAATTTCGTCGGACTCGCCTGTCTGCAGATTATTTTCATTTTAAACTACTCCATAATGCAACCCAATTAGCAGTTCGACATGCTAAATCCCTTCACATTCATCAAATCCAAGTGGAAAATACTCCGAAATTTATCCCTACCAGAATCCAATAACCTCAGCTCCCTTCCAATAACACCTGACGATCTCAACAAACATTTCACATGCCATGCTACTGATCCATCAATCTTTACTGATATTCCAAATAACACCTTAAATTCTGAAAACTTCTTTTTTCCCACATATCTTATGAAGAATTACTAGCCACTATTCTAAGATCCAATACCAACGATCATGGACCAGACAACATTCCTGTTAAGTTGATTAAAACCTGGATTTAACTGGATCTCCCAGTCCTTATCCCCATACTTTATCATATATACAATTTTTCCTAGCAAAATGCCACATTTCCTTCTCGGAAAACCGCTTTAGTTCGACCATTAAATCAAATCTCAAATCTAAGAAGATGGTCAGGGTTGCAGACAAAAAAAGAAGCTGTTCAACCGTTCACTTTGAACAACCCTGATGAAGCCCTGCAAAGTGGGGCGAAACGTCAGACATTAAAATAGTTTTAAACTATTTGTTCTTCCTTTTTTGGACCGCAACCCTGACCATCTTATATTTAAATCTTTACGGTCAAATATATACATATATATAAAATACCAAATCCATCTTCACCTAATGACTTCTGTCCTATTTCTCTCCTCTCTAACCTTTCAAAACCGATAGAATGCCTTGTTCAAAACCAACTCTCAAACTTCCTAGAAGAACGTTTCCTCATCAATCCCCTCCAATCCGGCTTTCGATCTGGCTATTCAACACAATCCGCTCTCCTAAAAATAACCCATGATCTTCAAACTGCCATGGAACACCAAAACCTAACTATCCTCATCCTCCTGATTTATCCGAAGCATTTGACACGGTAGACCACAACATCCTTCTTAACAAACTACGAAATCTTCCTTTATCCAACAGTTCTTTGCGCTGGTTTCAATCCTTCCTTTCCGATCGCTCCCTGTACGTAGTGGTTCCAGATAAGCCACCATCATTGACTCGACCCCTTACCTGTGGTGTTTATCAAGGTTCATCGCTTTCCCCTACTCTTTTCGCCATCTACATCAATGACCTTCCCCTCCTTATCCAACATTCTCAATACCATTTGTACACTGATGATCTCCAAATTTACCTTTCCTTCCCACCTTCTGATTTATTGGTTGCCAAGGAGAAGCTTCAAGAGGACTTGAATCGAATTAGTCAGTGGGCACAAGAAAACAAGCTTAAGCTGAATGCAGAGAAGACTAAGGCAATCGTAATAGGATCCAATCACCTTCTGAAAACTATTCCTCCTATTCCAACCTTACTCCTAAACAACAATCCGATAAAATTCCATCCATAAAAAACCTTGGTGTCACTATAGACCAAACTCTCGCCTGGAAAAACCATGTTTCCCATATTTACCGTTGTACCTTCTTCACCCTAAAACGTTTAAATTATCTTTGTCACTGACTTCCTTTTGAAACCCTTAGACTCCTGGTTACTTCCTTAATTTTCCCCCACTTTGATTATTGCTGTGTGGTTTACGGGGGTGTCTCTGGGGATCTCGAAGCAAAATTAAAACGGTTAATGAATTGCTTTGTACGATTCATCTTTGGGGTCCCCAGGAACGCCTCTGTCACCCGGTTTTATGAAGAATTGAAGTGGCTTTACCCCTCCTTCCATCGTAAATATTTTCTTGCTTCCTTCCTCTACCAAATTGTCCAAGCCTGCCGTCCATCGTAAATCTCTGATATCCTTCAATTTAAATCCTCAGTGCATTCCCACAATACCCACTCACGGCCTTCAGATTTATATGTAACTGCCCATCGAACCGCAGCCTTTGGTAGATCTTTCCTAATTGCTCCTCCTCCCTATGGAATTCTATTCCCTCCTTCATTTGTAGTTCTAATACCCTTCCAAAATTCAAATCCTGTATCTACGACCACCTTCTGTCCACCCAATTCTGGAAGAGTAACAATTGACAAGGTTTATATATTTGCTGCATCTAATGTTTCAGTTTTTCGTTTTATACTTGTAAATATGTATAATAGCAGAAATTGTACCTTTCCATTTATTACTTTTAGTTTAATTGTATTTGATTTTTTAACATTTTTTTTTCTCATTTATTTATTATCAGAAGTTAGTCATCTTATGTTTTGTGATATGACATATAGTTTTATTTTATTTGTTCTATTTTTATTTTATATACTTTGTTAATTATTGTGGTTCATTTTTATCTTTTCGAACTCACTCTTGCTATATTTTATGATGTTTTATAATTTCATTTTTATTTTGTACTTGTATTATACTGTATTTGTTTACTCTAAGGCTTTAAAGCCTAATTCTAACACCTGTATATTATTCTAAAGGGATCAATCCCAGAATAAATAAAGATTATTATTATTATATAGATATAAGAATATACCATTAACCAAAAAACTAACAAGTAATAGGTCAATGCAGAAAAACTTTAAAAAGCTTAATTAAAACTGTATAGGTATATTAATATCGATCAGACCAACTGATTTTTTATTCAAGTTTTATTTAAAATAATATACATAGGTAATATAATAGAATAATAAAATAAAAAAAAAAAAAAAAAGAGTGAAGGGCTAGAGGAGGACTGGGAGTCCAAGTTGATAATACAAAATGGTCTCTATAACTATATTCTAGACTGACTTATTCATAGTTACCCAAATCCACTGGTTAATACTATTCAAAGAACATTCGTCACTAGTGTTTACTTGGTTATTTCTTTTTTTTTTTTCAGGTTGAATTTGAATTTTCATATGCAAATTAATGCATTGGTTTACCTCAAATTTTTCAATTTTAAACAAAAAAGAAAATAAATATTGGCATACATACACATATCTATATGTGTATAATTTGAGAAATTTAGTTCAAGCATTAGATTTTATGAAAAAAAAAAAATCAAAGTTTTCCCCAAAAAGAGTAAAATTAAAAATGTGCAAAATTTTGGAAGAACCCCGAAAGATGCAATTTTGTACAATATAAAATTAGTGTATTTTCCATAATTCACATCTCCGTCGAGGTTTAATGGCATTTAAAGCTAGGGAACAAAAGATGAAATTGCATGAAAATCTGGTCCTAGTAGTAATGCAAGGAAACTTAACTTCAAATGGGGACAAAGGTTTATTCACAAAGGGTAGAAGTGGGGACCCCAGGGAAAAAAAAAAATCTATTAGGAAGTTCTAACAACTGGCAAAAAGACCTACAATACCATCTATAATATAACATAATAATATTTTATGGATCTAATGTAGGAACTTTATCTGAACTAATAATTAAGATATCGGACAGGCTTTAAGACATTGCTTACTTTAAATAGTCCTGATCCCGATGTAATGTATGTATGATCCCGATGTAAATGTAAATTTATATACTTTTTTCAAAAGGGCAAGAACTGCACTACAATCTTTATTCTACAAATTTTCGGATATTATATGATGTAATTTTTATGCAAATATTTGTTTCAGATTAGATAAAAAGGAATAAGACAATATTATCAATTTCTCAAATCAAACGTCTAAAATGGTCAGAATTCATGGTTTTGCTGATTTTAAAGTAAAGTTGTTGACTGATTTCCATTGTCCAAAGCTCATTTTTTTTGTAATCAACCAAGAAAAATGGCTCCTGCTCAAAATTTAAGATTTTAGGTTTCAAGAATAAAATAATCCATCCCTCTGGGGTCTGCAGCTTTTCTCTAAGACTAAAGGACAGATTTTTTTCAGATTTGGCACCAAAGACAGTTCACCCTAGAAAAATCTCAGAACTCTACACTATCATTCGCCATTTTGCTACAAAAAGGCAGCTATTAAATATTAAGTAATAATGTGAATAGAAAAAGAATATGAAATAGTGTTGCCATAACATATTTAATTTTAATAAGAAAGAAACATTTTAAGTACACAAGGAGGTTAAGAAAAAATTAAGAAATACTTTCTAATTTTTTCTTTTTCGTCATACCAGGCATATACTATGTATAGAGATACTGGGGCGGAAAAGAAGTTTAGTTTAATTTAATTAGTTTATTTCAAGGAAGTATATATATTTCCACAACAGGATAACGCTCTGGGCCCAGGTCAGGGCAGCAGATAAAAATCTCAAAGGGCTACAGGCCTAAGTTGATAGCACTAAATGCGAGACCCAGGGTAGCAGCTGAATCTTGTATTGCCGTATAAATGCAGGTATAGAGGCCTTTCTATTGTGGAACAGCTATTTCGACCTTCTGAACACCCAGAGAAAATAAAAGGGTAATAAAATGGAAGTATTAAAAGGACTTTTAGATTTTTACCTTTGAAAGGATGAGAATCGACACACGAGAAAATTTCTGATCTCTCCCTCTCTCAAAAATACGTTCAGCCAATGAAATAGATAAAAGAGATAGATGGCTCCACCCCTATGGACAAGAGAGGGAGAATGATTGAGGTGCAGGAAGGGGAGATGTCAGAGGAGCAAACTACTGGCTAGAGGCTGAAGAAGGATGCATCTGACTGTCTTGGGAGAACACTTTGGATTGGAGACGGATAAAAGATAAAGACTAGTGGAAGAGGAAGCCCACCACACACTGCAGTCTTACATCACTTGCGCATACCACCTACAGTTTATTCACCCACAGCATATTAGTTAGGTATTCATAATATAATGAAAAAAAAAGAAAAGAGTGAAGATAAAGATGAAGAAACAATTGTAAAAAATACCAGCAAAAAAACAGAGAAAATGTCAAAAGGGAAAAGAATGAAAGATAAAACTCATCACAGATCTATTAGATCTGACAGATTCTTGGTGTCTCATAAAGAAGAAATGAAGACAGATGATAAAATGAAAGGGGAATCTTCTGATAATACAAACAATGAACAAGTAATTACAAATAATGTATAGCAAAAAACTACTCCTATCTTTATAAGGCTTAACCAAGGCATGGGTAAGGACAAAGCAAGCTTCAAAAAGAAACTCAGAAGAAACAAATTCAATAAATGCACCTTAAACTCAAGAACATTAATAGGGGACAATAGAAAACTAGAACTAAACCAGGCTCTAAAATATTTGAAATGGGACGTAATAGGATTATCTGAGGTAAGAAGGGAATTTAAAAAAATCACAGAAAGTAAGGATGTTATGGTATTCACACACACAAGCTCAGGTAAAGGTCTAGGAGAAGTTAGGTTTATAGTAAGCAACAAATGGAAAAATAAAGTAACTGATTTTAAGAAAATAAGCACATTGACAATTAAGGTAGGCAGAAGTAAGAAAATAGTTCTGATACAGGTTTATGTCCCAACAGCTTCTGCTATAGAAGCAGAAAAAGAAAATTTTTACAATGATGTACAGCATACTCTGGACATTTCAAGAAACTTTAAATACTCCATCATAGTAATGGGAGACTGGAATGGAAGGGCTAGAAAATGTGTTAGTGGTGAAGAATCTATCATAGGAAGCTCCTTGTATGGAACGAGAAACATAGGAGGGGTGTTACTTGTAGATTTTTCCATGGCCAACAGACTGCAAATAGCAAATACCTACTTTAAGAAAAAAGTAAAAACAAGTGGACGTGGCGCCTCTGATGTGAAAAAATATGAAATAGACTACATATTGCTATACAATATAAAAGAATATCAAGGATTGTGAAGTAATCACAGGGTTCAATTTTGATTCTGACCATTCTCAAGTCGATAGGTATTGAGGATAAATACATTTCTATAATAACAAAATTATATACTTACAACAAAGTATTTATATCTAGCGACAGGAAAGGCAAAGAAATTCCAATCAGGAGGGGAGTCAGGCAAGGAGATACACTATCACCACAGATCTTCAGTATAGTATTGGAACTTATTCTAAAGGAGATGGAATGGGATAAATATGGAATCAATATCATCGGTGAAAAACTAAGCACACTTAAATACGCACATGATGTGCTATTGATCTCAAGAAGAGAAGAAGAAATAGTGACCATACATGAGTTATTTGGAGGCCAAAAACAACAGAAAAATGTCCCATAAGCAAAGAAATAAATGCTTAACTTACTTGCACATTTGGCAACAATAAGAGATTCTAACAAATCTATTCAATCATCAGCATGCCTGGAATCATAAACATGAGAAAAAAGTGGATAGCTCAATAAGCAATTATTTACCAAGAAAATTTGATTTTGGAAAGAACTTCTAAGTAGTCATTCAATCACATATGTAAAGGACAACCCAAATTTGAAAATGAGGTATACCGATTGTCCTGCTAAGAAAATAGAATCCAGGGAAATAAAGAAGGAAACATACTGGTATGAAACAATCCAAACTCATTAATTTGTCAAGGGAAAAGGCTAAATTCTAACTAAACTTAATAAAGAATGATTTGAGAACAATAAGAAGTCTCCATATAGGCCTAGATGAACAAAGGGCTATTGTACAAAAGATCCATGTGGGTTGTGGTTAGGAAGGGTTCCACATCTCTCAATATTTATAATAACAATAAAAATTCAGGAAATCCTCCTGATGCATATCCAGCTCTTCTAAAATGGGTTACCCTCAAGGGGAACAAACTTGCACTAGAACAAGATCCTGATAAAATCACCTTGTGTAACTATTGGTCTTGAAACAGTATTTCCTAACAAAATCTCTTCATGTGTTACAGTGGTACAGTTTTTTTAAACTAATAATAATAACGTAAAGGGGAACATTACTGTACTCATTTGTAAATAGTAGAAGAGAGAGCCTGTCAAACCATAGTTTTACAGGTTATAAGAGATACTGATAAACCACCATATTTTCTGTCAAGAGAATTTGACATAACAAGTTAGCTTTGTTTAGTACTGAAAGTCACTGATCTATCTCATGGATTACTCCATCTCACAACCTACATGGTAGTAAATTTTTATTAATAAAACAATTTTATATAGGTTATCTTGATTAACAAATATTACATATTTATAACAAAATATGTATTATAATAGAAATACAGTCAGTTCTCAATTCACGACAGGGTTCTGTTGGTCCACATCCTTTGTAAAACATATTTAACATTAAAGTGTTTATTTAAAGATAATTTAATTAGTTTGCTAAATGTACAAAAATGGAAAGAATTACATAATATATTATATTTCGATATAAATGTATTTATCTTCTGGCAGAAAATTGGCTGACAGAATTGATTACGTCATCCAGTAATTAAACGAAATGATTTAAGTATTTTTTTTGTCATAAGTTCAAATGTTTGTTAGTCAAGCTGGCCGTCAGTTGAGATCTGACTGTAGTTTAAAATATATAAACCAAACATTAATGAATATTACCTCATCAATAGATTTCTGTTCCCATGAAGATGATTTACACATTTCTATTAACGGTAAATAGATTTCCCTTAAAGACGTAAAATATCGAGATTTTCCTAAATAAGCTAATCTAGGATGACTTCCTTTTATTTTTTGCACCAATTCAACTTTTGGGAAGATTTTTTTATTTGAATCATTTTCTTTTTTAAAGGTATTTTTATCCTCTAAAGTTTTATATTGACTTATTTGTTTTGATGGAGCAAAATCATCATTCACACTTTTAAGTGCTAAGCCCGAAACAGTTAAAAGTTTATAAAGCGATTTTTCTTTTTGAGGGCTATCTGTATGAGAATCAGAATCAGAATCGCTATCATTTGTAATATCTATGATATTAGACATAATTTCACCAAATGATTCTCTTTTTACTTTCCAAATATTGTACAAATTCAATGGCTCACAAGAAGAATCATTGGAAGGCATTTCTTTTATGTCTAAAAAAAAAAAAGAAAAAAAAATTAGAAGTCAGTGATATGAAAAACATAAAGCAAATCATTTTCGTAAATTAAAAGACAAAGTTAAATAACATAAATTGAAAGATATTTACAAATCTGTAATGGCACATTATCAGAATTAATACATCTGAAATTAAAATTATCAACAGTCTCTTCATATATAACTGATTTATTAATAAATTGGTTCATATTGATAAAATTTCAAAAATATATGAATTAATTGTTAGAGGGAGAGTGTAGCAGTTATTGACACTTTAGTAGATCTTGAGATTTTTTTCAAAGGAAAATTGCATGATTTTTAAATCATTTGTTTTATTCAATGATTTTGGCATCAATCAACTATCCATTCTTTAAATCCACCTTGATATATCCAAAAAACAAATCATAGTTTGGAGTTAATAATAATAAACCATAGAGTTCTATTTGCACCAGTTATTCACAGGGTAAATGTACCAATTATTGACATAGTCTAAAAAATATAAATTTAGTAAGAAAATACATACAAAATAACTCATTTTCACATTATTGCCTTTTTTCCACAATAGGATGATGTCAGTTGAGCTATTAGAGATCATACAACTCCATGATTTTGGAGGGAAAAAATATGTGTCGAAAAATGTTGGTTCTGGAAATTTGATAACATTTTCTTAGACTCCAGTTTCTTTTTTTTGAACTCAGCCTAAAAAGAGTGTTCATTTTATTAACAGATAGAATTGCTGTAGCTTTTTACTTTATTTTACACTCTTAAGCTGACAAACTGTTTTTAATCTTCTTCTGGCTTTTGGCAAGAAAACTAACAAAAATTATCCTTCTACAGTTTATGGGATTGTGAAAATATATTTTTATCACTCACTTCTTCCACAGAAAATAGATTTGATCTTGCATGCTCACATCATCAGAAATTCTTCCAAATTTACCACTGAGTTTTTCATTTCTGTTTATCTGAGAATACTCTTTGGCACTTTGAGATCAATTTATTGTTTTTATTGTGAATATTTGAAAAATTAAAATAAAGTCGTTCTGGTGCTATAATATCTTCCTCCAAATTGTAGTGAATTTGATCCAGTGCAACAATGATGATAATATTTTCCATCTCCATATTATATAACTGGCTGGGAAGAGCTGCTTGATCTTGTTCTGTATTTGTTTCCTTACTATGATCTTTACATGATGAATTTTTATTTGATAATTCAGTGAATCCAGGTAAAGCTCACCACAAGAAGTATTCCATTCATTTTCTTTCGTTGAGCTTTGTTTATTTCTATAACATTTTGTTCTTTCTTATTTTGGTTAACGTCCTAATCTAGTTTCATTTCTTTGTGGTCATCTGAGGTCTGAGAGGCTTCTATTTGTTTTCTGCTTCTGATGAAGTTTCATAGAGTTTTTCTATTCCTTCTAGTTCTAGTTCTTCTCGTAGGCAGCGATGTTTCCTTTGGAATATATAGTTTTGTTAACTTTCACTTCAACTTCCAATTTTTCAACATATTTTCATGCTTATTTTATTTTTTTAAATAAAGCTACTCATGCTATTTTTGTGGTCATAATAAAGCTGTTATTATTTTCTTATATCTTAATTCTTCTTGAATTGTGTTTTCATGGCTTATCTTAACACCATGCCGGGTAATTTTTTTTTTTAATTTCTTCTCGCCAAATCTATTTCTGTTTCTCAGTTGGATATGTGGTGTGTAAGAAAATTTCTTAATAACAAATCTGTGTAAAATCATAGATAACAGAGATCAAATCTGGGACACTAAACTATTAACTAGAACAGTGGTTGATAATACGAGGGAGATCTGAATAAAAGACTAAAATTATAACGCACCACCTATTTGTTGACTTCAAAGCAGCATATGACAGCATTCGTAGGGAACAATGGTACAAGGCAATGAGAGAATTCAACATCACTGAGAAGTTAATTAGAATGGTAAAACTAACCATGAGAGAGGTGAGATGCATGGTGCAGATTGAATGAATGAATGAAAAAATAATTTTATTCTGGGACATATGTCCCCTAATAATAAATATATGGTCCATATATTAAGATTTTTATCTGGCAAACATTTACAAATTTTCAGATAGTAAAATGAAATTACATTGGTATATTGGCTTTACTCTGTTTATAATGTTAATCAATATATGCCTATTTATTTGATTACAATGATGTGGAGGTTTGGCTATACAATAAGTGGAGGAATAAGTTTTGTTTAAAGGAAAGAATGGATCAGGACTGGCGAATGGAAATGGGAAGAGAATTCCAGAAGGAGGTTGCACGTATTACGAAGGATTTGCTAAAGAAGGCGGTTCTATAGGGGGGCATATATAAATCAATCGGTTGGGATCTGGTGTTTAATGAGAGGATGGATGAGCGAAGAGTGAGGAGATCTAGGATATAGGTAGGTTTTTGATTTTTTTGCTTTCAGGAGGTTGGATAGAGCCACTTCAACTCGGTATACCAGCGGGAGACTTGAAAGTGCCTTGGGAACCCAAAGATAAATCTTACAAAGCAATTCATAAGTCTCTTCAGTCTCAACTTTAGTCCTGCAGATAGCCCTCCATACACCAAGGATCCGTAGTCGAAGTGGGGGAAGACCAGAGAGGATACTAGGAGGTGACAGGTGTTCTGAGGAATGGAGTTACGGAATCTTAGGAATTGTTTGAGTACAGTTATGGATTTGTGTGTGATTTGGGAAATATGGTTATTCCAGGAGAGGTGTTAGTCAAAGGTAACACCAAGTTTTTTTATTGTAGGATAGAAGTGAATTGGTTGGTTGTTAAGGAAGAGTAGAGGACCGTAAGGGAGGGAATGAAAGAGACATTTTGAACCAATAAGAATGGTCTTGGTTTTTTCAGCATTCAGCTTCAAATCATTGTTAAATGCCCATGCGTTAATGCTGTCAATATCTTCTTGTATCTTTTGGACGGCCTTGAGCATCTCGGAGGGATGGAAGGACAGATAGACTTTGAGATCGTTTGAGAAATGAGAAACCATTAGACGTACAGATGTCTGCCAGCGCTCAAATTAAAGTTAGTTAATGAGGTGTAGATAGTTGACCGTAGATTAATGCTTGGAGGGGTTTGTCGGGGGGTGCGGTCAGCAAAGAACAACATAAATAAACAAAACCATATTTATTTATTTTATGCCGACGTTTTGACCTGA
>NW_027106745.1:215419-220517 GCF_000696795.3 Halyomorpha halys
GAAACTCAGGTCGAAACGTCGGCATAAAATAAATAAATATGGTTTTGTTTATTTATGTTGTTCTTTGCTGACCCCACCCCCCGACAAACCCCTCCAAGCATTAATCTACGGTCAACTATCTACACCTCATTAACTAACTTTAATTTGAGCGCTGGCAGACATCTGTACATCTAATGGTTTCTCATTTCTCAAACGATCTCAAAGTCTATCTGTCCTTCCATCCCTCCGAGATGCTCAAGGCCGTCCAAAAGATACAAGAAGATATTGACAGCATTAATGCATGGGCATTTAACAATGATTTGAAGCTGAATGCTGAAAAAACCAAGACCATTCTTATTGGTTCAAAATGTCTCTTGTGGTGTTAGTCAAAGGTAACACCAAGTTTTTTTATTGTAGGATAGAAGTGAATTGATTGGTTGTTAAGGAAGAGTAGAGGACCGTAAGGGAAGAAATGAAGGAGATGCTTGGAACCAATAAGAATGGCCTTTGTTTTTACAGCATCAAATCATTGTTAAACGCCCATGCCTTAAAGCTGTCAATATCTTCTTGTATCTTTTAGATGGCCTCAAGCATCTCGGAGGGATGGAAGGACAGATAGATTTGGAGATCGTCTGCATATAGGTGGTATTGTGTGTGGTGAATAGAATGTCATTGAAGATCATTGATATAAATGGAGAAAAGGGTTGGTGAAAGTGAGGATCCCTGAGGAATACCTCGTGTCAGAAGAAGGGGAGAGAAAAGAGGTTAATTCGGAATGACGACTGTTTTGGAACGATGGGACAGGAAGGAGAGGAACCACTTTAGGACACTATTTGACATGGAAAGGTTTTGAAGTTTATTGAGGAGGATCTTATGGTTAACTGTGTCAAATGCCTTCGAAAAATCAAAAAGAACTAAAATTGATATACGATGATTGTCTATAGCGGATTGGAGGTTTTGGGAAATTTTGAATAAAGCGGATTGTGTGGAATGTTGAGAGTGAAAACCGGATTGGAAAGGATTAAGGAGAACTTTTTGCTCGAGAAAATTATTAAGTTGGGAGTGGAATAATCTTTCTAGTGATTTGGCCAAATTAGATAAAATGGATATTGGCAAAAAGTCAGAAACTGAAGAAGGAGAAGGTACTTTGTTCAATTGGGAGAGCAAGATCTTATGAATTTATCTCAGGAAGAGGACTAAGCCAGGGAAATGTAGTGGCCTGCTTCCTCTTTGATTTAACTCTTGAAAAGGCCATTTGAGAATATGTAATTCAAGTGGGCGGAACAATATTCAGTAGAACAATACAGCTTCTTGCTTACACTGATGACATTGACATTGCTGGACGCTCTTTCCAAGCTGTCTCTGATGGATTTATAAAATTAGCTGAAGCAGTAAGAAAAATGGGGCTTGAAGTGAATGCAGAAAAGACCAAATACATGGTAACAGAAGAAATCCACAGGCCAGGTGAAATCATTAGGATCAGAGAATATACTTTTGGAAAAGTCCCCGAGTTTGTGTATCTTGGATCACTCATAACCCAATCAATGCTGTGGACTTCAAAATTAAACAAAGAGTCCTATGTGCCAACTCCTTTTATTATAGCCTCAGTTCCTATTTTAGGAGCCATGCCTTGCCTAAGGACACCAGGATTTATCTGTATAAAAAAATTATTTGGCCAATTCTTCTGTATGGCTCGGAAACGTGGACTATCTCCAAGGCTGGTGAGCATAGTAAAATATTTGGAGATGGCAAGGTTGACTAGATATGGAGACGTCAAACAAACCAGGAGCTCAAAGATTTATTAAAGGAACCAGAAGATGACCAGTTTGAGAAGTTCAGTAGATTGAGGTGGGCCGGGCATGCTGCTCGGATGGCTGAGAATGATCTGCCAAGGAAAATAGTGACAGAGGTACTTCAAGGAACAAGACGCAGAGGATGACCTCGCCTTCGATGGAATGATGGTGTGAGTGGTGATGCCAGGACCATGATGGGAGTGAGGAACTGGATGGCAGCCGCACAAGATCGCAATGATTGTTGGAGGCTGGTGCAGGAGGCCAGGAATCGACATCGGGTTGTAGTGCTAATAATAATAATAATTCAAAAACTGAATAAATACCAATGTAAACAAAAATGAAATGGTACTTCTAATAATTGATGGCGCTGTAAATAATTGTAAAAATAGGTTTATTGTGACCCACTTATTGACATACTCGTTTCTAATTCATTTTATCTTGTATTCTGTTAAAGTGTGTCAGGAGTTCCGTAGCATATTGCCCAATAGTCTGTTTTGGTTGTTTCGTCTCCCTGATCATCATAAATATGTTCTCTGGGGTCCATTGTCCTCCTTCCAATGCCTTCTTTAATATTTTTTTGCTAACTCTCCAAGTGGTCTCTTCGTCTGCCTGAATCTTATTGACGATGCTCCTCTTTACTCCTGAAACGACCGCTGCTTTTAATATCTTTGCTATCGAGTAGCTTTTCGACAGACTTCGCTTTAATTCGGTTTATTAGTCGGTCACCCCCTTTTAAAAAGTTATTTAATTCTCCAGTTTCTCCCGTAAATTTTTATAAGTCCGACATCGCCTTCCTCAGGGCCTGGGCATCTGCTGTACAGACCTTAATCCATTCTTGCATTGTGGAATGAGCTTGCTCTAAAGAGACTTCCGGTAGTGGCTGAATTTCTTCCAGGGGTGGGTTCCCTGCAAATAAAGGTTGGTTGACTGCAGCTTGAGGTTGGTTGTTTTGGTTTCAACCCTCCGTTCAGGTTCAGAACTGCTGCTCTCACGATTCCGTTACTGGTCATATTTTTATAAAATGAAAGGAGATGCAAAAATTCAAACAAAATAAAAAAACAATTCTTAGAAACAATAATTACTCCGGTATCTAAAGGTCCCTAGCATTTGCTGCACACAGCAAGTATCGGCAAAAGCAAAATGTTAAAAAAGAGAAGAAGGAATAAGATCAGACACGCTTGGATTGCTGTAAAATAATGGGTTTATTGTGTTCTGTACATCTCTTTATATACATTCGATCAGCTGATCTACTTAGTCAGCTGACATTGAAGTAACAGCGGATTGTAACTTATATATAAATATATGTATATAACATGTAACATAATATAATATATGTAACATGTAATATAATATAGCATATATAACACGTAATATATATATATATCGCCAAATTTTGGGTAAGATAAAATTTTACCGAAAATTTATAGGTTATTGTACTGAACGATTAGCTCCATTACATAATTTATTGAAAAAGAATGAGAAATTTTTATGGTCGGATGAATGTGAATCTTGTTTTAAAAACATAAAAAGATATAAAAGATCTATGTTCAGTACCAGTCCTAGCAATTTATGACCATGATAAAGATATAGTTATTGAAGTTGACGCAAGCCATTCAGGTCTAGGTGCAGTTCTGAAGCAACCACAATCAGATGGTATTCTACATCCTGTCAGTTATTTTTCTAAGAAATTGACACCTGGTCAAATGAAGAAAGAGATAATGTATTTAGAATGCCTTGCAATAAAAGAAGCAATTGTATATTGGCAACATTATCTTATAGGTAAGGCTTTCACTGTGATATCGGATCATAAGCCACTTGCCAATTTAAGATGTAAATCACGAACAGATGAAGCATTAAGTGACATGATGTTGTATCTGTCTCAGTACAACTTCAAAATCATATATAAGGGAAGTAAGGACAACATAGAAGCTGATGCTCTATCCAGAAACCCAGTTCTAGAAAGCTTTGAAGATGAAGAGGACTGTTTGAAGGTGATAAATATGATTCAACTAGAAGACATAATAAAGGATCAGGCAACAATCACAGATGAGATTGAAGCTTCGAAGAAGGTGTTTAAAGATGACAAGATTAGCTTCAAGATGCTGAACCACAGGAAGCGAATCTATGTGTCAGAGGTATTAGGACTCAACTTGATAAAAAAAATTCACCAATTCTACGGGCATATTGGTACAAGCCAGATAGCTGACAAATTTACCCTTCTACTATTTTAAAAACATGGACACATTTATTAATCAGTTTTGTAAAGCTTGTGAAGTATGTGTTAAAAATAAATCTAGAACTGGAAGAGCGATAGGATTACTATCTAAATTGGGCCCAGCGGAATATCCTTATCATATCATGTTCATCGACTCAATTGGTGGTTTTGCTGGGAATAAATCTACAAAGAAATACATGCATTTACTGGTCGATCATTTTTCTAGATATGCATGTATCCGAACTTCTAGTGGCCAAAATGCTACTTATTTCATCAAACTGATCCGAAGGATCATCCTGATGAGAAGGAAACAACATAAAAATGTTGCTAGTAGATCAATATGGTGCTTTTAATTCAAGGTATTTTAGAAAATATGTAGACAACAAGAAAATTGATCTTCTCTATACAACGGTAGACAATCCACAATCTAATGGCTTAAATGAATGGTTAAACCAAACTTTAGTCAACAGTATACGTTGTCGAATGTATGAGACTGACAGGGAAGTATCATGGACTACTGTTGCAGAGTCTTGTATCAAGGAATACAACAATACACCTCATGGAACGACTAAATTTTCACCTGCTTATCTCTTATATGGAATAACATCCAATGTAGTTCCTGCAGAATTGAAAGAGGACAATGATTTGAGTGCAGAATGTCAGAAAGCTCTTGAAAATTCTAGAATAAGTTTTGAACGGAATAAGAGGCATCCACCTGCCAAACTAGAAAAGAATATGAATTTCAAGAAGGTGATTTAATATGTTTCAAATTTTACAGAAACGGATGACGTCCCTGAGACTAATTTTTTAGGGATAGACATGGATAATAAAAAGAGCTCAAAAAACTAAACAACCCGGAAAATCTCACACCATGTACATTAATCAGGATTAATGTAGTGGTAGACAGAAATACTGTAGTGACAGCTGTTTATGATAATGGCTCTACATGTTCATTGCTTAATGAAAAACTTGTTCGTTTATTGAAATCAAAATTGCATTCCGATGGAAGTATTTTGAAAAGTATAAGCGGTGTGAAATTTTGCAGGAGCCGGGCTAGTCTGCGTTTAAAAATTACAATTATATATATATATATGCAATATATGTTTATATA
>NW_027106745.1:221534-227745 GCF_000696795.3 Halyomorpha halys
ATATATTATATTATGTTACATGTTATATACATATATTTATATATAAGTTACAATCCGCTGTTACTTCAATGTCAGCTGACTAAACTAGGGACCTTTGGATACCGGAGTAATTATTGTTTTAAAGAATTTTTTTTTGTTTTGTTTGAATTTTTTCATCTCCTTTCATTTTATAAAAATATGACCAGTAACGGAATTGTGAGAGTAGCAGTTCTGAACCTGAACGGAGGGTTGAAACCAAAATAACCAACCTCAAGCTGCAGTCAACCAACCTTTATTTGCAGGGAACCCACCCCTGGAAGAAATTCAGCCACTACCGGAAGTCTCTTTAGAGCAAGCCCATGCCACGATGCAAGAATGGATTAAGGTCCGTACAGCAGATGCCCAGGACCTGAGGAAGGCGGTGTCGGACTTACAAAAATTCACCGGAGAAACGGTAGAATTAAATCACTTTTTAAAAGGGGGTGACCGACTAATAAATCGAATTAAAGCGAAGTCTGTCGAAAATCTACTCGATAGCAAAGATATTAAAAGCAGCGGTCGTTTCAGGAGTAAAGAGGAGCATTGTTAATCAGATTCAGGCAGACGAAGAGACCACTTGGAGAGTTAGCAAAAAAATATTAAAGAAGGCGTTGGAAGGAGGACAATGGACCTCAGAGAACATATTTATGATGATCAGGGAGACGAAACAACCAAAACAGACTATTGGGCAATATGCTACGGAACTCCTGACACACTTTAACAGAATACAAGATAAAATAAGCGAGATGATGGAAACAATCCAGGTGCGGGGTTGGATGCAATTCCTATCCATGGTACTAAAGATTCAGTTCCCAAGAGAGCTGAGGAAGAAAGGAGGATTTCCGAAAGAGCGCTCATTTGTGGAAATTGCTCAAGATCTTATAGAAACAAGCACTAGAGAGGAGGAGGCAAAAATAAAAGTAGAAGAGCCGGGGTGACCCAGATAGGATATTAACGGCCAAAAAACATCCCCAACCCTTGGAGAAGGAGAGAACACGGAGACGGTAGAAGAGAGAGAGCTAGTAACCAAGAAAATATAAGAAGCCTAGCTAGACCCAGAAACAATAGTCGGCGGGAGGACTACAAGTGTCACAGTTGTGGAAAGATTAGGCATTCAGTGGTACATTGCCCGCGTACAAGATGCTTCGAATGCGGAAATGAGGGACACATAGCCAAACAGTGCCCATATATGTACCGAAGAAGAGATGTGGGCCGGGCGAACCAATGGAGATCAACGCCCAACAGATACGGCCGAAAGTGATGATAACTCTAATTGTGGAAGACAACATCAGGCGGTGTATGGAGAAGCTGCAGCGGGAGCCAGTGCTTGCATTTCCAGATTTTACTCACCAATTTACTATCACAACAGACGCGAGTGAGTACCCGCTGGGAGCGGTGTTGTCTTAGGAGGGTAAAGGGGGAGGTCGCCCTGTTGCGTACGCCAGTAGAAGCCTGACGGAGATGGAAACCAGATACAGCGCAATGGAGCGAGAGCTCTTAGGAATGGTGTTGGCTGTTGACCACTTTAGGCCCTATGTGTTTGGCAGAAGGTTTAGAGTACACACTGACCACAGGCCCCTGCAATGGGTGGAGAAGTTGAAAGAGTCTTTGGCCAGGATTAAGCGTGGGAAGGAACTTCTGGGACTGTATAATATGGAAATTATATATAAACAAGGAAAAGAAAATGTAGTAGCTGATTGGTGGTCACGAGCAATAACAGTAAATGCAATAGAGGAGGAGGCTAAGGAACCGTCAGGTGTTATGAAACAGTTTCTGAGGGAATGGATGCCTAGAAAGTAAGAATAGGATGAAGCAGAAGAAGATGATAGGGAAGAATTGTCGAATAACGAGAGTTCGGCAGAAGAATAACCAAGAGACATAAAGGAAATAGAAGAAAGAATTAACGACAAGAAGAGACAAATTATATGGAAGACGAAAACTACTGGATTGACCAAAGTTAAATGCGGCTATGGCGTGATGAACTGATAGGAATGGACAGGATATTCGTTCGTTGCAAACTGATGATGCCTTTTGGAAGAAGGAAAACAACGAAAAGTCACCCTATCATATCATTAGGGTAAGACTAATCACTGTGGAATCCCTGAGACTATGCGCCTAAAGGAAGACAGGAGAAGACACCTACCACAGATGCCCCGCTCAAATATTTAAAAATTGACACATTTACATAGAACGGGTAGAAATGGGTGACCAAGATTGACCTCTTCAGTAATTGCGGCAATGGCCGCTCCAGGTGCAGGACAGGTCTTCGGAAGCAGTATTGGCAGCTATCCAAATCTTTCCTTGATAACTCTCCAAGGGGTCTCTTCGTCCTTCTGAATCACCTGAAAATGTGGTAAGCTATATGCTGCGCTCAGACAAGCATTGAAACGCAATGCTATGAATGAATGTTTTCACCACAGTCATCCTTAAGAGATTGAAAGCGGTAGAGAGATCCAGAAGACGTGACTGACATGAAATTGTGAAAACCATGTGAAGAAAATGAGGCAGCACTCAGCCATTTCCCTCCATGAAGTAATGCATGGCGGTGGTCCCATGGAGAGGAATGAACAGGTGTAGGGCGGTGGTCCCGTGGAGAGGAATGAACAGGTGTAGGGCGGTGGTCCCATGGAGAGGAATGAACAGGTGTAGGGCGGTGGTTTTAATGGGTAAAAATCCCATAGACAGATAGGTACGGGCCTATTCGTGTCTTTTGAAGATTTCCACCGACCCTCGTAAAAAAAAAAAATACCCATACACTTAAGGATGGTTACATAGTTGGTTTTAATGGATTTTTAAATAAAAAAGCTTTATCATTTAATTCATCAGTCTGTACACTAACTTTTTTTAGGTTTTTCAGTGCGTTGGATTCATTCTTATATTAACATTGTGAAATCCTATTTTAAAGGTGAAGTAGGGATGTTGAAGGTTAGCAGATAATTATGACTTTCATGTTTTTCGTTATTTTTATAAAAGGTCATCCTTTTTACATCAAGAACGTTCTGTAATTTCAATTCCTCTTTTATTTCTTCGATAGAACAAAAACTGAGCTGCGGACACCAAGTCACGCCTCTACTCATGTTTAGCCTGCCGTGCGGTTCAACTTTAATCGGGAAATCACTTAAAAAATTTTCATAATAAAAATATTTATCACATTGTTTATCAGACAACATTTCTATTAAAAGGGTTCCATCTTTTAATTTTTTGCATGGCTTGACGTTACCGATAATATTATTTAAGTTTAAATAAATAAAAAAAGGCGAGATCCTACTGAAATCGAAAACATTCCCATCATCATCCGTTTCGGTTCCTTTAATAATGGAAAAACTGGTATAGTTTTTCGTTTTTAATTCATTATTTCCTATGCTTGCTTTTTTACGTTTAGCAGGAGGAGATTTAGCCATAGTAATAACTGAATCATTTTAATGATAGAGAAAAAAAATATATACGTACATATTTTTTTTTGTATATGGAAATTAAAAAAAAAACAAAAAACCTTTTAATGTAACCAAAAATCAATGAGCTTTAATAAAAAAGTAAATGAAAGACGTCCCTTATCTGTTGTTGAATGTTTAATATTTAATCCTTCGGAGATGGTAACACCAGATGTCTACACTTCACGAAGCATAAACACAAACTGCAAATACGTTAGTAAATGAGGAACAAACATATAATAAAGTAGATTCTAACCCAACACATAAATTAATGACTCACACAAACGTAAACTTAACACAGTTAAAACAGCAAAAGTTGATTTATAACAAAACATACTACTACAAAATCGTTACAAATTCACTGACACCATCCAAATTATATTCATTAACAAAAAAACACGAAGAAAGAAATCCAGTTAGACTAATAGTTTCATTCCCGAATTCCCCAACATACGAGCTATCAAAATATTTAGCAGATATATTATTCCGGAATTCCCCAACATACGAGCTATCAAAATATTTAGCAGATATATTATTCCGGAATTCCCCAACATACGAGCTATCAAAATATTTAGCAGATATATTATTCCCGAATTCCCCAACATACGAGCTATCAAAATATTTAGCAGATATATTATTCCGGAATTCCCCAACATACGAGCTATCAAAATATTTAGCAGATATATTAAAGCATATTTTTAGAAATAAATATAATGTTAAAGACTCATTTGAATTTAAAAAAAATATCACCAGCATTAAAATTCTATAAGTGTACGAACTCATTTCATTGGACAAATCATCACTGTTTACTAATATGCACATCACTATAAAAAAAAAAAAAAACTATGATTCAAAACAAATGGAACAAACTCGAAACACACACATATATTCTCAAAATACTATAAATCATTAATATATTTACTATTACACTATACATAGTACACTGATGAAGGATACTGTCAATTCAATGAAAAATTCTATATCCAAAAATTTGTGTCCCATAGGATATCCTATTGCCCTGATTTTAGGAGATATTTATTTAGAAGATTTATTAGACACAGTAATACCCAAAATACCGTTCATATATAAATTTGTTGACTATATAATAACCGCAATACCAACTAAGAATAATGAAAAAGAAATAGTTTTAAGGGAATTTAACAACTACTTTTCCAGATTAAATTTTACCATAGAATTCGAAATAGAAAACAAAATACCATTTTTAGATCTACTTTCCATTAGAAAATGGAATGGGAAAATAGAAACAAATTGGTGCCAAAACCTATTCATTTTGGATGATGAAGAACCTAAAATAGCAGAAAATAAAGTTGTAGAACTTCTTGAGCAAATGGGTACCCCACATAAACTATTCTGTTAATAACAAAACCAAAAACGAATATGCAATTACAAACAAAACACAGCCACTTTATCTAAACTTTGCACCAATACCAAAGACAAAGACAAAATATCGACAATCTAATACAGTGTACAAAATTCCCTGTGAAGAGAACTGTGGGAAATCCTATTTTGGAACTTCACAACAGTATCTCAAAAGAAGGCTATATCAACAGAAACACAGTTGTGCATCTATGATAAACCTCACCAAACTGCTCTCACCACACATTTTAGACAAACAGGACATAAATTCAAATTTTATACACCAAAATTCTTACATTGGAAAAAAAAACAACTTTAAGCAGAATTTAAAAGAATTGATTACAATAGAAAAATTTAAATTCGGACTATCAACAAAAAATCGGATGTACATGTAATTACATGTTACTTTAACCAAATAAATACATGAGACATAATTAACAACACTAAATATAAAAACGTAAAATACAAAACAGAAATAATAGACGGACTACCTGCTAGAAGGAACGGTTACGAGAAGGAAAACCAAAGCAAACTCTTTACCTCCATCTCAAAACTCATTCAGTTTCTGGCACAAACCTCGAGTTAGTTGGATCACAACAATGTAGAACACACTGTAATGTTTTAATAGTAATAGTTATTAATCTTAAATTATACTATGTACATGTGGTTTCATAATAATAATTTGAAGAAACTATTTGCTCTAAAAATATATATCTCATAATTCTCATGAATGTAAATGCTGATTCAAGCACATATTTAAAGTGAGAGCGTGGGGACTGACTCAAAACAAATTCCTAGTGTCTAGTCCTACCCTCCCTCATGGTTTATTCAAACAGGTATAAGACTTTGCAGAGGAAGGTCGTAACCTTATTTTTGAGCATCTTAAAAACACATAGTTTGTAAAAAAAACTATTTATTTGTTCCGACGTTTCAACTTGAATTTCAGGTCTTCATCTGGGAGCTTAGGCAGAGGTTTTGACTAAATGCAATTTGTTGTTGAGTTTAGCCAGAATCTTAGTCTGCCTAAGCTCCCTGATAAAGACCTGAAATTCAGGTCAAAACGTTGGCACAAATAAGTAGTTTTTGTTTATTTCCTGACCGCACCTCCCCCCCCCCCTCCGGACCATCTTCCCCACATATTAATCTACGGTCAACTATTATCTATAATCAACACCACAGTATACAATATTAATCTATCGTACTAAGATATGAGATGCGAAAATACTCAAAAACCGTAAACAATTGTTAAAGGTTTTCAGCGAATTCCATATTCAAGATGTTGGATCGGAAAAATCACAAATAAAAAGTTGCTTTAAAATTTAATTTGATTTAAGAAAATGTTTGTTAAGTTGGAGGGAGGGGGTGAACATGTAAATTGGGACACC
>NW_027106745.1:227795-237613 GCF_000696795.3 Halyomorpha halys
TTTGATTTAAGAAAATGTTTGTTAAGTTGGAGGGAGGGGGTGAACATGTAAATTGGGACACCCTGTATAAATTTAGAATTAAAAAAAAAAATATACCTTTATACATGACATTAAACGGATAATAATCTGTAGAAGGTGGAATCACAAAGTTGAACTCCAATGCAGCTTCATTGAACAGATCTGGGTGTATGAAGAATTCAAGTTCTTTTCCCATATTCAGTTTATTGTCTATCTTTAAAATCTCAGCGTCAACCTAACAGAAAAATGTAATAATTCCTTAGTAATATATATGTACATAGGGTAGATGGGAGCAAATCTACACATTGGGGAAAGGTACTCAACAGGTTTAATTCATAGATCTGTGAGAAGTGATCAGCGAGTTACCCACTTGTGTGAATGTAAGCCAATGGCCAACTGAAATGTTGATTTGTTTTATATTATATTGGTTTTAATACTTAAATGAGTCAAGATCACAGTTTAAAGGAAATGCAATGTTGATCATACTTGATAGAAAGGGTAGCAGTGATAAGTAGGTCATAATGTTGAAGTTTAATAACAATTTACATATGAATTTTCAAAATAAGTAAATAATATTTAAGTTTTAAACCATCGTATATCATTAAGCATACAGTGCATGATACAAGAAGTTGAGAAAATACTATGGTTTTTTAGATGCAGCAAGTCAATACTTGGGGTGCCACTGAACCCACAACAGGTCATTTTTTGAGATGTTACTGGACCTTCAACAGTTTTATTTTTCAATGACCGTATAGTATATACAATTTGTGTAGGGTAAAAAGAGTAACTCTAGGTTGATATGGATATGAGCCTCAATTAAAGTAAATACATTGTCTTATTGTAATTCAAAGTGAATTTAAGACAATATGAGTTCCTATGTTGACGATGAAGACGAGTGAAATTAGTAAGATAACATCGGTTTAAATGCAATGCAGATAGAAATCGAGGGTTGGAGAACTTTAGGAAGGGTATTCCTAGTATATCAATTATTATAACTTTTCATTTGAACGTGTTTTATTTTTATGATGAAAAATTTTATATGTATATTTTTTTATCTAAGGTTAGGGTAATGTCTATAAGTGTTTGATGTGTTGAAGCATAACGACGTTTTTTCCCGCCCCCTAAACGTTTCCGGCACTTGTACCTTTACCTCCCCCCTCCCGATGGTTATATCCCATTGTCCATTGTGGTTCTTGATTCGCGCCCCCACTGTAACTAATAGGTCGCATCCTATAATCACAGGGCATCTTTCCCATTACATGCACCGTTACCTGTTTGTCTTTGGATCCCTACATGCACTACTACCTCCCCCTCAATGCTGGTAGGCCCACCCAGGGTAATTAACTGACAATTACATACCTTCACCTGGAGTGTCCTCTCTCCGCCATACACTTTTTCAACGCTTCTCTGCTAACAATCGTACTTGAGCTCCTGATGTCTACCAGCTATACCAGCCCCTGTCTTACATGGTAGATCCTCAGTGTGCGGTCGCCCCTCTGCAGGCATCCTCATCAGATCTCGCATGCTCTTTTTCTCTGGGTCCTCTTCCCATGCTCCTACTCTAATATTATACCTTCTTCCTTGTTTTGGTTCGTCCGATTCTTCATCCGTCTCTGATACTTGATGAATTCGCTAGATGGGTCGTTTGCCCTCTGCCAGAAGTTCCTTCTCTACACCTGTTGAGCGTTCTTTATGCTAAATATATTGGGGCAATGCCTGGCAATGTGTCCCTCACTGCTACACTCGAAACATCTTGTGCACGGACACTGTGCCACCAGATGTTCCACTTTTCTGCAATCATGACACTTACGGTCTTCTCTTCGACCACTGCTTCTAGGTTTCGACTGGTTCGGTGTATTCTCCGAGTTCCAAGTTCTCCCTCTCTCCATTGTCTCCCTAGCACTCGTGTCCATGAGATCTTGTGCACATTCTATGAACGTGCATTCTCTCGGAAAGCTTTCCTTTTTCCCTAGTTTCTTCGCTAGTTAAACTTTCAGGACCAACAACAAGTTTGCTGGGGTTCTATTTGCCCGTTACAACCAGATTCCCGAGAAGATGAGAGTAACAGTGGATGTCGTTGCATTCGAAGCAACTCGAAGTGACTCCCGCTCCTCTACTTCCATTCGGGCCTCCATCTGTATAGCGCTTGTTTCCATGAGATCTTGAGCACATTCCATAAACAAGCACTCTCTCGGAAATCCCTCTTTCTTCCCCAGCTCCTTTGCCAATTAAATGTTTAGTGCCATGGACAGGAATTAAATCCAACCCTGTACCTGGATCATCTCGCTCAGTTCATGAGCCATTAATTCCGCGGCATTCTGCACACTAAACCGTTTCGATTCCTTTGTCTCGCTGATCATCATAAATATGTTCTCCTCAGGGGCCAACCGTCCTCCTCCGAACGCCTTCTTTAATCTTTCGTTGATCCGGCCCCTGTCCAAGGGGTTTCTTCATCTGCCTAAATCTGATTGAGGATGCTCCTTTTCACCCTGCAGACGACTGCTGTCGTTAGGAAGAGAGAATACTAATAACTCTTGGCGAGAGAGAATACCGAGTTAGCGGGGGAGACAAGGCAAGAAATCAGGGAACGGAATGCGACGGTATTCAGTATGTTAGACTTGAAGGCCGGATATCATCAATAAAATGTACCCTAAGGATCAACATAAGACGGCATTCACTTTTGAGAGAAGCCACTTCGAATTTACAAGAATGCCGTTTGGACTAAAAAATGCTCCCATAACCTTCCAGCGCCTAATGGAGGAATTTTAAAGGGGAATTGACGAATCTGTATGTCAGATCTATATCTATTGTCTCTTGTGTTCAGTAAGAACGAGGAAGAGCACGTGAAACATTTACACAGCGTATTCCAGAGAATCAGGAAGTTTGGGCTTAAACTATCAAGAGAAAAATAATGGTTGGGGAAGGTACAAATAAATGTTTTGTGACACACCATTTCCAGGGAAGGAGTTAAACCCGACGTAGAACAAGGCCCAGCTATAAGGAGGATGGAAGTGCCTAGGGATGTGAAGGGAGTGCGGAGGTTGCTGAGAACTTTGAATTAATACCGGAGATTTGTACCAGGAATGACAGAGTACCTCGTTCCACGCAACAACCTACAAGAAGGGATGAAAGGAGATTATCACCTCGACGGTCGAAGACAATATTAGGCGGTGCATGGAGAAGCTGCAGCAGGAGCCGGGGTTTGCGTTCCCGGACTTTACCCGGCCACTCAATATCACTACAGACGCGAATGAGTACGAGCTGGGAGCGGTGTTGTCTCAGGAAGGTGAGAGGGAGATCGGCCAGGGGCGTACGCTAGTAGGCGCCTGACAGAAACGGAGACTAAATACAGTGCTCTGGAACGAGAGCTCTAAAGAATAGTGTGGGCTGTTGACCACTTTAGACCCTATGTGTTTGGCAGAAGGTTTAGGGTACACACTGACCACAGACCGCTGCAATGGGTGGGAAAGGAGTTTTCGGCTAGAATTACTCGTTGGAAGGGGCTCCTCGGACAGTTTAACATGGACGCAGTATATAAACCTGGTAAGGAAAATGTGGTAGCCGATTGGTTGTCTCGAGAAATTACAGTAAATGCATTAGAAGAGAAGGCCGGAGTATCGTCCAGGCAATTCCTGCGCGAGTGGACACCCAGAGAAGAACAGAATGTTGTCGGAGGAAGAAAATAGGAAGGGATCTTCGTCTGATGAGAGCTCGGAGGAAGGTTGACCAGTAGATATGGAGGAACTTGAGGACATCATAAATGACAAGAGGCGACAGATTATATGGAAGACGAGAATCACGACGATTTGGTCAAAGTCAGGTGTGAGGGACGACCAGATTTGTAGTGTTGAAGGATGCTTCAAGGACTAGAGAAACTCATACCCTTTATGTGGGCAATGCCATCGTCTGGGAGAAGATCAACCCTTCAGGAAGACGAATGGCATATAATGAGGGCAAGACAAATCACTGCGGAATCCCGGAGACCCTGCACGCGTTAAAGACAAAGTGCTTTTGGTGGGGAATGAAGAATCTCAGAGGTAGTAGGAAATTGTGAAGTTTGTCTACGCACGAAACATGAACGAAACCCACCAGGAGACACCAACCGCTGATGCACCGCTCAACGATCTGCAGATCGATACATTCGCATAGAGAGAATTTAAACGGATCACCATAATTTATCTCTTCAGTAAAGCGGCAATGGCGCACCAGGTGCAGGACTAGTCGTCGGAAGCAGTGTTGGCAGCTCTCCGATTGTGGTTCCAATCCTAAGGAGTTCCAGAGCGTATCTCTTCAGATTCAGGTAGAGAATTCGACAATGCCATGATTTGAACAGAAATGAAAGACCTGGACGTAACATGCCATCTCAACACACCAGGGAACCCCAAGAGCAGTGGAAGTATAGAGCGGCTTTATGGTACGTTGAGTGATCATCTTCGCTTATATCAGGTCGACAAGGGACTGGAACCGGGTGCCTAATTGATTTTATTATAGCGGCATATAATCATTCCGTACACATCGTTACGTGGTTTTCACTATTTAAGATCCTCTTTGGGCTTCTAGGGCACCGGCGGGACTATAAGGGCACGGCAGTGGACGGTGAGGAAATACACAACAACCATGTTGCTCGGAGAAAGTTATGGGAGAAGGTACGAGGAAGAAAAAAACAGGAGAGTGGTGCAGGAAAATTTAAAGGTCACAGACAAGATGAGAGCGATCAAAATCGGGACGATCGGGTACCGGGGAGTTGGGGTCTAACAGGGGTAAGGAGATGATAATAATAATAATAATCATCTTTATTTATTCCGGGATTGATCCCTTTAGAATAATTTACAGGCGTCAAAATTAGGCTTTGGAGCCTAAGAGTAAATTACAAAATAGAGATGAAATTACAATATTTCATAAAATAAAGTTATACAATGAATTTAAAAATATACACATAAACAACAATAATTAACGGAATATATAAAATAATGACAAAACAAATAAAATAAAACCACTTGTCGTATCATAAAACATAAGATGACTTCTGGTAGTATATAAAAATAGAAAAGCAAAGATAAAAAATCAAATACAATTAAACTAAAAAATAATAAATGAAAAGATTTCTGCTAGTGTACATATTTACAATTATAAACAAAAATCTAATACAGAAAATATATAAAGCTTTTTGAAACTTTCAATTGTTATTCTTCCGGAATTGGGTGGACAGAAGGTAGTCGAAGATACGGGATTTGAAGACTGGAAGGGTATTAAAACTGCGAATAAAGGAGGGAATAGAATTCCATAAAGAAGAGGAACGGATGAGGAAAGATCTACCATAGGCTGCGGTTCGATGGGCAGTTACATACAAGTCTGAAGGCCGTGAGCGGGTATTGCGGGAATGTACTGAGGACTTTAATTGAAAAATATATGAGATGTACAATGGACGGCGGGATTGGATAACTTGATAGAGAAAGGAAGCAAGGAAATATTTACGACGGAAGGAGGGGTAAAGCCACTTTAACTCTTCATAAAATCGGGTGACAGAGGCGTCCCTGGGGACCCCTAAGATGAATCGTACAAAGCAATTAATTAACCGTTTTAATTTTACTACGAGATCCTCAGAGACACCCTCGTAAACAACACAGCAATAATCAAAGGGGGGGGGGTGGTAAATTAAGGAAGTAACCAGGACCCTACGGGTTTCAAAAGGAAGTAGGTGACGAAGATAATTTAAACGTTTTAGGGTGGAGAATGTTCGACGGGTAATATGGGAAATGTGGTTTTTCCAGGAGAGAGTTTGGTCTATAGTGACACCAAGGTTTTTGACGTATGAATGGAATTGTATTGGATTGTTGTTTAGGAATAATATAGGTGATTGGATCCTATTACGATTGCCTTAGTCTTCTCTGCATTCAACATAAGCTTGTTTTCTTGTGCCCACTGACTAATTCTATTCAAGTCTTCTTGAATCTTCTCTGTAGCAACTAATAGGTCAGAAGGTGGGAAGGAAAGGTAAATTTGGAAATCATCTGCGTACAAATGATATTACGAATGTTGGATAAGGATGGGAAGGTCATTGATGTAGATAGCGAAAAGGGTAAGGGATAGCGATGAACTCTGAGGGACACTACAGGTGAGGGGTCGAGTCATTGATAGAGGTTTATCAGGAACCACTATGTGCTGGGAACGATCGGATAGGAAGGATTGAAACCAGCGCAAAGTACTGTTGGATAGAGGAAGATTTTGTAGTTTGGTAAGAAGGGTGTTGTGGTCAACCGTATCAAATGCTTTGGAAAAATCTAGGAGGATGAGGATAGTTAGGTTTTGGTGTTCCATGGCAGTTTGGAGGTCGTGGGTTATTTTAAGGAGAGCGGATTGTGTTGAATAGCCAGGTCGAAAGCCGGATTGGAGGGGACTGATGAGGGAACGTTCTTCTAGGAAGTTTGAGAGTTGGTTTTAAACAAGGCGTTCTAGCGGTTTTGAAAGGTTGGAGAGGAGAGAAATAGGGCGGAAGTCATTAGGTTAAGAAGGATTTGGGATTGTATTTAATGGTCGAACTAAAGCGAATGATGAGAAGGGAATGTGGCATTTTGCAAGGAAAATTTGTATATATGATAGAGACGGGAATAAGGACTGGAAGACAGGATTTAATCAATTTAACAGAAATTTTGTCCGGTCCATGATCGTTGGTATGGGATCTTAGAATGGTAGATAGTAGTTCTTCATAAGATATGTGGGAAAAAAAGAATTTTTCTGGATTGAAGGTGTTGTTTAGAATGTAAGGAAAGATTGATGGATCAGTAGCATGGCAGGTGAAATGGTTGTTGAGATCGTCAGGTGTTATTGGAAGGGAGCTGAAGTTATTGGATTCTGGTAGGGATAAATTTCGGAGTATTTTCCACTTGGATTTGGGATCAGGAGCATTGGAGAGTGCGTAATGAAGGTGAAGGGATTTAGCTCATCGAACTGCTAATTGGGTTGCATTACGGAGTAGTTTAAAATGTATATAATCTGCAGACAGGTGGGTCCGACGAAATTTGCGTCGAGCTGCTTCTCTTTGTTTTATCATTGCATTTATTTCCGAAGTTAGCCTAGGTGCAGTTGGGCGGCGTAAGATTCTGGTTTTGAGAGGAGCATGGATGTCTAATATGGATTGCAAATGTGAAGTGAGGGTGGATAACATAGGATCGATGGAATCATAGGAGTATATAATGTCCCACTGGACGGAGTCAAGGTCAGGTTGAAGGAATTCATAGGAAAGGAGGTCCAGATTACGGTATGATATGATTTTAGGAGTAAAGCTATTGACTGGTAGGTCGTACGATATTTGGATCAGATCGTGAGATGAGAAGAAGGGAACGGGATGCTGGGAAGAGGAAAGGATTTTTAAAGGAGAGTCACAGATAAAAAGGTCTAACCAGGTGTCAGAAGATTGTGTGTGATGTGTATGAGAAAAAGGAACGAGGCAAAGATTGAGGGAAAATATTACAAAAAGTAAGAAATGATTTATCACTGGATTGAGAGAGCATGTTGATTAAAATCACCGGTGATAATAATATAGGAATAAGTGGAAACCAGTTGGTCAAGAGAGGATTCCAAGGTGTTATTGAGTGGAACTCGGGGAGGTCGATAAACTATAGCAAATAACATGGGAGAAGATATGGTTGAAATTTCGACAAACATGTATTCTGCATGAGGAATGATAGGAGAAGGGGAACAAAGTAGGATTTTGACCTAAAGACTAACATGCACCTACAACCCAACACCTCCTCCAGTGCGATCAGATCTATCATAGCGAAAGAAAGCGTAATTGGGAATAGAAACTTGAGAGGAAGGAATAAATGGTTTAAGCCACGTTTCGGATACAGCTATTATGTCGTAAAAATTGTTGAGGAAGTACTGTTTAAATTCATCAATTATTATTCATTAATTATTTAAAATTTAATAATTAAGACTTTGAACCTTATTCTCTCTGTCTTTAATCTTTTAGTGTAAATAATGTGAATAATTTGAACTGGTTAAACTTAAAATGTAGACACTGATACGTAGACCTTTATCTTCTAATCCCTTCGATGAATGTAAACAAGGGACTTTGAACTTGTATTCAAGTTCAAAATCCCTAAACCATAAACAAACAGAGATAAATAGATCTGTTACTATGTAGGACTTTTTAACTCTCTTATCTTTTAATACTTTCGACTTTGAACTATAATACTTTCTATTCATAAACACCGACATTGGTCTCGATTAGCATCTTCATCAGTTAAATCTTTCGGTCGAAGTGAAGAAATTTTAGACCACTAATAAATTACTTATAGGAGTAGGATATGTGACGTCATTATTATCAGCTAATAGAATTGCCAAATGTTAAAAATGTACGAATGGTCATGTTATTTTATTTTTTTTTTAACTAAAGCATAAAATAGGATATTTATTTTTTTAATATCTTAAAGAAATTTAAAGGTATATTATGTTTCAAACAGTGGTAAATATAAAAAATAAAATTAAAACTTATAAACTAAGAAAAAAAATTAATACAGAAGAAAAGAGAAAGGAAATTACTTCAAGAAATTTAAATAATTCGCCTTACACATTTCCGGAGGTGGTGTTTAATAAAGCACGCTGGAACGAAGACTGAGAAAGAATTCATATGTACAAGCCTATTTGTTTACTTTTTAGGGATTATATAAGTCCAAAGTCCCTTGCTTTCTATCATCGAATGGATTAAAAGTCTACATATCATCGTATACGTTATAGGATTTACCAGTTCAAAGCACATTGTTAACAGGATTAGACGAACAAGTGGTGGCCTAGTACAACTAAGTCACGTGACTTAAAATGTGTCGAGCTAAATTTAAATCCTCCGCCATGGGTCACGTGACCAAATACTAACTTTGGATTGCTACCTTATGATCACGTGACTGGAACAAGGGGCTGAGTGTACCCGGCCGCCATTTTGTTTTTGATCCCTACTATTGTATTTTGAGTGTCTCGCGTTATCCCCACCACCCATTGATAGATCAGGTATCCACCTTTATATTAAAACCAGTGGCTGAGTGTGCCCTGCCGCCATTTTTCCCTTGTTTGAGAAGCTTACGGTTTTGGCAGATGCTGAGTGTACCCGGCCGTCATTTCGTTTTCCTTGCGGCTTTAGGAAGTGGATGAGTGTGCCCGATCGCCGTTTTGTTTTTACTACAGTTTAGGAGCCCTGGGGTTTTGATAGGGCCTGAGTGTGCCCGGTCACCATTTTATTTTTCTGATGTTTCAAATATTTGTGGATTTTCATACAGGCTAAGTGTGCCTGGACGCCATTTTATTTTTATTTTGTTCACCACACCACCCATCAAAGGGCAAGATAACCACTTTTAATACTGTAACCTTTCTCCGTCATTCTTATTTTCTTGCAATTTGAGTGTTTACCCCCCCCCCCAACCATTTATCAAAGGTTGAGTGTACCCGGACGTCATTTTGTCTTTCGTTTGTCCATCTCCACCCCCTATTGATGGGTCAAATACCCACTATAACCCCCCTCCGCCATTTCGTTTTGACCTACGACTTAAGAGACTTAGGATTTAGAAAGCGGCTGAGTATGCCCATCCGTCATTATGTTTATGGTCGTAATTTCGTTTACCCCCACCACTTATCAAAGGACCTGATAACCTTTTTTTATAAAAAAACCTTCCTTTTGCCATTTTGTTTTTACTACAACCTAGGAAACCTGAGGTTTTGACAGGGGCTGAGTGTGTCCGGCCGCCATTTTATTTTTCTGATGTTCCAAATATTTATGTATTTTCATAGGGGCTAAGTGTGCCTGGACG
>NW_027106745.1:237693-240508 GCF_000696795.3 Halyomorpha halys
CCCCCCCACCATTTATCAAAGGTTGAGTGTATCCTGACGTCATTTTGTCCATCTCCACCCACTATTGATGGGTCAAATACCCACTATAACCCCCCTCCAACATTTCGTTTTTCCCTATGACTTAAGAGACTTAGGATTTAGGAAGCGGCTGAGTGTGTCCGACCGCCATTTTTTTGCTGCGACTTGAGAAACTTTAGGTTTTGACAAGCGCTGAGTGTGCCCGGCCGCCATTTTATTTCTCTGATGTTCCAAATATTTATGTATTTTCATAGGGGCTAAGTGTGCCCGTACGCTAATTAATTTTTATTTTTTCACCCCACCACCTATCAAAGGGCAAAGTAACCACTTTATAAATAATAACCTCCTTTAGCCCTTTTGGTTTTCCTGCTTTTTGAGAGACTCACAGGTTTAGCAGAAGCTGAATGTGCCTGACCGCCATTTTGATTGTTTCTTTCGCCATCATTTTATTAAGAGGATCTTGCTATCGTCTTTTTCTCACCACCATTTTGTTAGCTAGAGGCTGAGTGTGCCTGACCGTCATTTTGAATTTTTTCGCCCCTGTTTTATTACGAGGTTCTCGCGATCTTATTCCTTTCGATCACTGCCATATTGGTCATTTTGAACCTTAATCTCCTGTGTTCTTAATCTTTTAGTGTAAATAATTTGAACTGGTTAAACCTAAACACTGATATGTGGACCTTTATCTTCTAATCCCTTGGATGAATGTAAACAAAGGACTTTGAACTTGTATAAACTGTTTTATTACGAGGGTCTCGCGATCTTATTCCTTTCGATCACTGCCATATTGGTCAAGTTCAAAGTCTCTTGTTTACATACATCCAAGGGATTAGAAGATAAAGAACAGAGGGGATTGAGGTTCAAAATGACCAATATGGCGGTCGGGCACACTCAGCCCCTGTCAAAACCTAAAGTTTCTCAAGTCGCAGCAAAAAAATGGCGGTCGGACACATTCAGCCACTTCCTAAAGGCTAAGTCTCCCAAATCGCAGGGAAAAGCGAAATGTTAGAGGGGGGTTATAGAGGGTATCTGACCCACCTAATCAATTGGTGATGGGAATAAACAAATGAAAGACAAAATGGCGTCCAGGCACACTTAGCCCCTATGATAATACATAAATATTTGGAACATCAGAAAAATAAAATGGCGGCCGGACACACTCAGCCCCTGTCAAAACCTCAGGTTTCCTAGGTTGTAGTAAAAACAAAATGGCAAAAGGAAGGTTTTTTTATAAAAAAAGGTTATCAGGTCCTTTGATAAGTGGTGGGGGTAAACGAAATTACGACCATAAACATAATGACGGATGGGCATACTCAGCCGCTTTCTAAATCCTAAGTCTCTTAAGTCGTAGGTCAAAACGAAATGGCGGAGGGGGGTTATAGTGGGTATTTGACCCATCAATAGGGGGTGGAGATGGACAAACGAAAGACAAAATGACGTCCGGGTACACTCAACCTTTGATAAATGGTTGGGGGGGGGGGTAAACACTCAAATTGCAAGAAAATAAGAATGACGGAGAAAGGTTACAGTATTAAAAGTGGTTATCTTGCCCTTTGATGGGTGTGGTGAATAAAATAAAAATAAAATGGCGTCCGGGCACACTTAGCCTCTATGAAAATCCACAAATATTTGAAACATCAGAAAAATAAAATGGTGACCGGGCACACTCAGGCCCTATCAAAACCTCAGGGTTCCTAAACTGTAGTAAAAACAAAACGGCGATCGGGCACACTCATCTACTTCCAAAAGCCTAAGTATCTTAAGTCGCAAGGAAAACGAAATGACGGCCAGGTACACTCAGCCTATGCCAAAGCCGTAAGCCTCTCAAACAACATACAAAACAAAATGAGGGTCGGGCACACTCAGCTCATGGTTTTAGTATAAAAGTGGTTACCTGAGGTTATGAGTGGTTTAGGTTATGTCAAGCTAAAATTAAATTTAAATCCCCTCACATACTGATAATGAAATGGCGGCCGGGTACATTCAGCCTCTTCCAAATCTGTAAGTCTCTCAATCAAGGGAAAAAATGGCGGCGGGGCACACTTAGCCCCTGGTTTTAGTATAAAAGTGGGTACCTGATCTATCAATGGGTGGTGGGGATAACGCGAGACCCTCATAATACAATGGTAGGGATCAAAAACAAAATGGCGGCCGGGTACACTCCGCCCCTGGTTCCAGTCACGTGAATGATCACAGGCAGCAATTCGAAGTTAGTATTTGGTCACGTGACCCATGGCGGAGGATTTAAATTTAAATTTAGCTCGACATAACCTTAACCACTCACGTGATTCGTCACATGGCCACACCCTCTTTTAAGTCACGTGACTTAGTTGTACTAGGCCACCACTTGTTCGTATAATCGTGTTAACAATGTACTTTGAACTGGTAAATCCTATAACGTATACGATGATATGTAGACTTTTAATCCATTCGATGATAGAAAGCAAGGGACTTTGGACTTGTATAATCCCTAAAAAGTAAACAAATAGGCTTGTACATATGAATTCTTTCTCAGTCTTCGTTCCAGCGTGCTTTATTAAACACCACCTCCGGAAACGTGTAAGGCGAATTATTTAAATTTCTTGAAGTAATTTCCTTTCTCTTTTCTTCTGTATTAATTTCTTTTCTTAGTTTAATATCATAAAAGATTTTTTTTTTTAATTTTTCCTTATTTGATATTTTTAAGAGTTATAATCTGTAGTATTTTATTTTTTATATGTTACCACTGTTTGAAACATAATATACCTTTAAATTTCATTAAGATATTAAAAAAATAAATATCCTATTTTATGCTTTA
>NW_027106745.1:241208-243313 GCF_000696795.3 Halyomorpha halys
CAATATGGCGCTGAACGAAAAGAAAAAGGTCACGAGGCCCTCATAATAAAAATGGCGACGATCGAAAAACAAAATGGCGAATGGGTACACTCAGTCTCTGCCAAATCTATAAGTCACGTGGCCAATATGGCGCTGAACGAAAAGAAAAAGGTCGCGAGGCCCTCATAATAAAAATGGCGACGATCAAGAACAAAATAGCGTCCGGGTAGACTCAGCCTCTTTCAAAACCAGTAAACCTCTCAAACAGTATAAAAACAAAATGGTGGTCGAGCACACTCAGCCACTGGTTGTAGTATAAAAGTGGGTACCTGATCCATCAATGGGTGTTGGGGGTAACGCGAGATCCTCATAATAAAAATGGCGGCCGGGTAAACTCAGCCTCACAATATGTCGCTGAACGAAAAGAAACAGGTTTCGAGACCCTTACAATGCAATGGTGACGGTCAAAAAAAGGAAATGGCAGTTGGGTACACTCAGCATCATAATATGGCGCTGAACGAAGAGAAACAGGTCGCGATACCCTCGTAATAAATGACGGCGATTAAAAAACAAAATGGTGGCCGGGTAGACTCAGCCTCTTCCAAATCAATAAGCCTCTCAAGCAGCATAAAACAAAATGGCGGCCGGGCACACTCTGCCTCGGTGAGTCACGTGACTTAAAAGAGGGCGTGGCCTAATGATCACGTGAGTAGTTAAGGTTATGTCGAACTAAATTTAAATTTGAATTCAAATCTCCCGCCATGTGTGACGTCATCAAAATGCTGGCTTCTGATTGGCTCCTCAAATCAGTGCACCAGCTCCCCCATACTCTCACTACTCATGTTCTTCATCTTCTGGGTCCCACTACCTTAGGAACTGTCTCTAGCTTCCCGATGGTTCACCTTGCTCATCCTCAATTAGATAGATCATTACCACCTTGAAAGCCAGTTCGCAACAACGTTGTCCTTCCCAGGCTTGAATGTCCATGCGGTACTGGCTGAGGCTCTCCTTCCATCTGGTGATCAGTGCAGATGTGTCCTTCAGTTTACCCACCCACTGCAATGGTCTGCGGTCGGTGTGTACCCGAAAATATTTCCCCAAAATATATGGCTGGAAGTGTCCCACTGCCCACTCGATCCCCAGCAACTCCCGTTCCAGGGCGCTGTAGTGGGTCTCCGCATCGGTTAGCCGTCGACTCGGGTACGCTATTGGTTGCTCTCCCTCTTAGTATTCCTGCGACAACACCGCCCCAAGAGCGCATTCGCTTGCATCAGTCGTGAAGGTAAATTTCTTCTTGAAATCCGGAAATTTCAGGACCTGCGTTCATAAGACTAAATGGCATCCTTGTAAATTCATAATGACCACATTCGAAGGTAAAAGAGGTCCCTGGGATGCATCCTAATTTGATGATACCCCACCTTTAAGACGAGCGAATGATGAAGGTAATTCACTGATCAAGGGAAAAACATACCATAATATCATCACTCCGAGTTTTTTAACTACCCATTTTAAAGGCCGTGCTACATCAACACAACATGGACGGTTTTCATCAGGTTGATTAAACTATTAGTGTTACGTGTCATTGTTGAAATTAATGGAAATGAGTCCTATTACATATTAATAAAATGGAGGTTGTCGGTTACTGCCAACTCTCTGTCGCTTTAGCACGAAGTCTGTCATCAACTGACCATTCGACGTTAGATTTCCAGAAATTTGCCGAATCTAGGATATTTAATTAATGTTCTGTAAAAGTATTTTTACCGTCCGAGTAGATTACTTTGCTCGATCGATAAAATTGCACGTAATTAAAAACAATAACGTCAGTGCCGAATACCATTGGTAGTGAAAGGAGTATCCTTTGGTATATTTTCTTTCTCCTGTTACTCTTTGTTAAACAAGTGTCAAACTTATACTACTACTTTTTACCTATTACCTTAAAACGTATTTTTCTATAGAAAATTCGGATCGAAAAGGATCACAATTGTTAGTTTCCCTTACTATTTTCACTCATCTATATATTTCATATACAATTAAGGGAATATGTAAAAACACTAACTTTGGATAGTAAGCAATAAAATAACCAGTAGAGATATGGAGGGATTGACACATTTGACTATATATATATA
>NW_027106745.1:243901-244476 GCF_000696795.3 Halyomorpha halys
CACAGATGCGAGTGAGTATGCGCTAGGAGCGGTGCTGTCTCAGGAGGGTGATGGGGGAGAACCTTACGGAGACGGAAAGTAGATACAGCGCAATGGAGCAAGAACTCCTGGGAAGAATGTGGGCCGTCGATCACTTTAGACCATATGTGTTCGGCAGGAGGTTCAAGATACACACTGACCACAGACCACTCCAGTGGGTGGGAAAACTAAAGGAATCGTCAGCTAGGATAACTCGCTGGAAGGAGCTTCTACATCACCGGGGAATCCATGATGCACATGCAACCGTTGAAGAGAAGATACTTTTGGTGGGGAATGAGGAAGATTATATCAGAGGTTGTAGGAAGCTGCGAGGTTTGTCTACGCACTAAGTGCGACACACATCCGCCTAAAGGAAGACAGGAGAAGACACCTAGCACAGATGCACCACGTAAAGATTTACATGGAAGGAGTACAAATGTGTGACCATGATTGAACTCTTCAGTAAGGCAGCAATGGAACACGAGGTGCAAGATAGGTCTTCGGAAGCAGTATTGGCAGCTCTCCGCTTGTGGTTTCAGTTCTACGGAGTTCCCGAA
>NW_027106745.1:244902-249950 GCF_000696795.3 Halyomorpha halys
CCGTTACGGGGTTTTCGCCGTTTGAGATCCTTTTTGGGCTTTATGGAATCAGGCGGGACTACAAGGGCACGGCGGCGGACGGTGACTGGATAAGCAACAATCATGTCACTAGGAAAAAGCTATGGGAAAAAGTCCAGGGAAAATTGAAGAGGGAAAAAGCCGGGAGGGTAGCTCGGGAGAATTTAAACCTGACACATAGGAAGGGAATATAGAATATAGAAAGTTGGGATCAAACAAGGGTAAGGAGATATAGCCAAACGATTTTCCTATGTGTTGATTTAATTTTTGTTTAATTTATCTTTGATTATGGCGATGTACTGAATAAATTACGTTGCATTTTTTTTTTTTTTAGTTTTATTAATTCATGATTTTATTTTTGTTTTGCATTACTTTTAGTTTGCAATAAGAGTTTGTGAGGAGTGTCAATCTTTTATTTTCTTTATTGTAAATAGTTATTGTTGTATTTTATATTAATTTATTGTATAGTTGAAGTTTACGAGGATTGTTCGTAAACTGGCGAGGGGGAGTTGCAGCCTTAGTCAGCTGTTATTTCGATGTTAGCTGACTGAGGGGATCAGCTGATCGAATGTACAAAAAGAGATGTACTGAACCCAATAAAGCCAGTATGTTACAGCAGTTCGAGCGTGTCAGATCTTATTCCTTCTTCTCTTTTTTGACATTTTTCTTTCGCCGATACTTAAGTGGTGCCAAAACCCAGGACCTTTCAATACCAGAACAAATTTTAGTCTGAAGAAAATGTTTTTTTCTTTTTCTTAGTTCTGTCTGATTTATGGCAGGTAACGGTGATAGCCGCAGTTCTAAACATCGAAGGTCAGAATTTCACCAACCCGCTTCCCGCTTCAGCCAACCAACCAGTCAACCCGGAGAAGGAGCCATTACCGGAAGTCTCTTTAGCGCAAGCTCATGCCACGACGCTAGAGTGGATCAAGGTCCGTACGGCAAACGCCCAGGACCTGAGGAAGGCGGCGTCAGACTTCGGAAATTCACCGGAGAGGCGAATTAAATCCCTTTATAAAATAAAAGGGGGTGATTGGCTAATAAGCCTAATTGAAGCGAATACAGCCGAACACCTGCTCGACAGTGAGGATGCTGAGGCGTTAAGGGCAGCAGTCGTCTGCAGAGTGAAAACAAGTACTGTCGGATTTAAGTAATCCGATTTTTACGGTTAATTTTAAGTCGGGGTCGTTGGTCTCATTTTCTGATGCCCCCCCTTGCCGCGAACACCGGAAGACCTCGAAGACGCTGCGACTGCAATGGTGCCCCAGCCTATGCACCATGCAGGCTAGGACCTGGCCTACCCCTTCCATCACGTCAGAGTCCAGGACACGCTGGCCAGCGACGGAGGTACGAAGACGTCTCTTCAGACAATAGGCGAGGATACATGGTTTTCACCATATTCGCCCACTGTACACCTCGACGAGGGAAGTGGCTAGGATACGTCACCGCGGCGGCGAAGACGTCACCAGATAAGCCAATATAATTTATGAGACCCCAATGTTCTGTTTCATATATTCATAATCATATATAGAAATCGGCCTCGGGACAAGAGCAAATCAACTTTTTGGGTCACACCATCTCCAAGAAGGGAGTCAGACCAGATATTCAGATAGTAGCGGCCTTAAAACGGATAGCGACACCAACTGACATCAAAGTGATCCGCAGGCTTTTGTCCCTGAAATGGTAAGGTACCTGGTACCCCTTAATAACTTGCTAAGGAAAGGAAGTACATTAGCCATGACGCCGGATATTGAGCATAAGGTACGGAAGTGTATAGACCAGTTACAGACGGAGCCAGTGCTAGCATTTTCGGACTTTCAAAGACAATAGACATTAACAACGGACGCTATTGAATATGCTCTAGGTGCAGTATTATCAAAGGAAGGTGAGAAAGGAGAGCCTCCCATAGCCTATGCTAGTAGACGACTCACAGAAACGGAAGCACAGTACAGTGCTTTGGAAAGGGAACTATTAAGGATGGGCTGTGGAGCATTTTCGGCCATACGTGTTCTGGAGAAGATTTAAGGTACATACATACATACATATATAGGAATCATCCGCGAGAATCAACCGATTTCATGTGCGATAATGATCAACGCAGTTGAAAAAGAACAGGGAGAGTTGTCCGGGGACGTGAGGCGATTCCTGAGGGAGGTGACTCCAACAAAAGATTAAAACAACAAGCTACATCTGAGAATGAAAACAGAGAAGAGCCATCTGCAGACGACAGATCGCACGACGAAAGACCAGAAATAATGTAAGTGATAGATGTGAGGGAAAAACGTAAGAGTGAAGCGGCACAACCTCGGGGTACGGGATCTGATGGAAAAAGTTAGAATAGGGACCATAGTATTCGCAAATTAGGTTCTAACAGAGGGAAAGAGCTGCAGAGGTATGAGAGTCCATTCAGAGTAATTGTGATTAGAGAGTATAATGTTGTCACTATTGAGAGCTTAAAGTAACCAAAAAAGAAATACACGGTCCACATCAAACAATTGAAGCTTTCTAGGCAGTATCATGAGGGCTTGGAGTATTGTCACCTCGTGTACCTATTTTTGTGCATTTTTTGTTATTTTTAATGCCTCTTTTGGATAACTTAAAGTTAACCGAAAGTCTGAATTGAATTGGGGTGGGGGGGGGGAGAAGGTAGCTCCCATAAGAAAGGGACTACGAACGCCCATGTGGCCAGCAACAAAAGCTCCTCCTCCAGCGCTCTCGGCGGGAAGAGAAGCAACCTGCACTAGAGAGCCATCTTGTCTTTTGCCAGAAGCAGCAATTCTTCTTTGTTTACTCATCAGGAAAATCTATCATGAGTGAGTAGAATTCCTGGAATTGTTCCCGGAAGCAGAGGAGAGAGAGCCATAGGAATGCGGAGGCAGGAAGGAATCATGGAGTAAGTCACCCTAATTCAACAGCTAACATTCACACCATCAACCACCTCATTATATCTACAGTTTTCCATAGCCCAGTTATTCTAAATTAATTAACCATCTAACCATAAATGTTTTCTTTCGGCCACCCCCTAACTACTTGTAACTTAGATAATAGAGTTTTATTTTTATTTAATCATGTGTTATTTTTCAATTAAATACAGTCCACTCCAACCCAACCAGCCAACCAAAAGTGAACGTGTGCCTGGCATTTCAGTTGAAGGCATGTGTACAAAGCCCAAAAGTGTATGTTATTTAGTTTCATTTACTTCCAATGGGTATTTTACTTTTAGTTAATTATTAGTTTATTTTTTATTTATTTTAACCAAATGTTGTTCTGTATTTTTAAATTTATGTTTAATTTATTACGTAAATACAGTTATGTTAAGTTTATTGTGGTAGTGCGTATATAGGGTCTTTGTTCGTCACGTATACAACAACATTGCGAGCTGCAATGGAATTAGGGCCTGTATACAGACTGGTAAGGCAGTAGCCTAGAGCCTAGAGGCTGAGTCAGAGATAGGGGTACCCACCTGCTCACCGCTTTGTTCGTCACGTATACAACAACATTGCGAGCTGCAATGGAATTAGGGCCTGTATACAGACTGGTAAGGCAGTAGCCTAGAGCCTAGAGGCTGAGTCAGAGATAGGGGTACCCACCTGCTCACCGCTTTTTGAGGCCACGAGAATTTTGGGGTACAATTCAGGATCCTCACCCACCCAATCATCAACATCTGGATGACGGCGGATGTTGCGGAGGAGATACCCTTAAGAAGTTATCGATATGCGCATATCGACCCCCCCCCCCTGTCATCTACTGTGAGTGATTTTTTTTCTCACAAACTGAAATACTATTTTTTTAAATAAAGAAATTTCTCTTAATTTTGTATATATATCCAAAGATTTATTTTCACAACTCTATTTTTTTGTAACAACAAGAAACGATTCATTTTTTATTTGTTTATACTTTAATTTAATTAAATTTGTGTATCACTTGGAAGGTTTTTTTATTCTTTAGTTCTCTTTATTATTTTGTTTTTGTGATTTCTTTTCAGGTCCTCCGTTTTTTATATTTTGTGTAACTCGAACCAGCAAATATTTTTCTGAGGGACGAGGTCGGTTTTTCAGTTACGAAACGCCCCTCGCCCCAAATAAAATTAGTTCTAATTCAAATTAGTGTTCACACATAAGGTCCATGCCAGACCTAATAATCCAAAATTGTAACTCATTTTTAACAAATTTCAAATCACAGTTTAGTGAAATAGTATTGTATAGTATTTTGGAAACCTAATTTCTTGTTCTTACCTGGGTAAAGGCCAATTGAGCAATGGTGATGATGTTCGATTACTCAGTGCATGTGTAATTACATTTAATGTCAGTATGTAGGAAAGAAATTTCATGCTATAACATAGCACAGAATTATGTATTCATACCGTGTTATTTTCACTGAGTTAAATTAAGATTCATTAAACCTTCATTTCTTTATTGTCATGTTGTTAACAATTAATACCCTTAATGAATCATAAATTCAGTAATTTAGTGGGCAAAATTCTTACATGTATTTTCTATATGTTCTATTTCTACTTCATTTATGTAAGTTTATAAGTGTAACATGCTTATGCACAGAGATAGCTAACTAACCTGAAAGAATTCATTTAACAATTCAAATCTATTGCCAAATTTCACTTCATTATTATGTAAATCCGACAATATGTATGATCAGCTGATCTCCTCAGTCAGTCCGTAACTTACATATACATATACCTACTACTTCAATCAATATATTTATGTATCAATATAGTTATATTTGTATGTAATATCTTAAACATATGCCTCTACAGTTATCGCATATATTTATCTATTGTAATATTAGATACGTGATTAGATGCCTCTGCCTAATTAGCTATCTATACATTATAAAAAATCTTACCCATGCTTGGTGGGAGGGGACATCTCTGTTCCCCCTTTTATGTCAGTTGTGTTTTTTACTACCATCAGGCAGGTATTATATTTATAACTAATTTTAATTAATTGTCTCCTACAATCTATTTGTCTAGATATATATTTAGAACTTCTATCACACCTGCTTATATTTATAAC
>NW_027106745.1:255375-256017 GCF_000696795.3 Halyomorpha halys
ATATTGTAAACTGTTTTTAGAGTTCTACTACTGGGTAGTTTCTCTACATCCTGTATCATATAATTATGTCATTATGATCAAATTTACTTGTTGTAATTTTTTTTATACAGTTGTAAATATCAATAAATAAAAAAACAATTCTGCCGGACAAGAGACATGCAAGCCAGGCACTTTCCAAATTTTGAGTTAAAACTTATACACGAATTAGTACCTAATTAATACTATTTAGTACTAAAATTGCAGAATTAGTACCCAAAAAAATCGCGAGTTATTAAAACGTGTTCAATTCTGCCGGGCAAGAGACATGCCAGCCAGCCACTTTTCGAATTTTGAGTTGAAACATATACACGAATTAGTACTAAAATTTAAGAATTAGTACCCAAAAAGATCGTGAGTTATTAAAACGTGTTCTATTCCGCCGGGCAAAAGACATGCCAGCCGGCACTTTTTGAATTGAACCTTATACACTAATTAGTACTAAAATTTCAGAATTAGTACCCAAAAAGATCGCGAGTTATTACGTGTTTAATTCTGCCGGGCCAGAGACATGCCAGCCGGCACCTTTCGAATTTTGAGTTGAACCTTGTACACTAATTAGTACTAAAAGTTCAATAATAGTAAGAGATATGCCAGCCGGCACCT
>NW_027106745.1:256067-259239 GCF_000696795.3 Halyomorpha halys
TACAATCTATTTGTCTAGATATATATTTAGAACTTCTATCACACCTGCTTATATTTATAACTAATTTTAATTAATTGTCTCCTACAATCTATTTGCCTAGATATATATTTAGAACTTCTATCACACCTGCTTATATTTATTAATAACTTATTAGTAACTAGTTTCCAGTCCACCTACATGTATACTTCCTTATACTGTTATTATTTCTTTTTACATAGTTTATAAACATAACAATTATTTTGAAATGTTTTAATTTTAATTTTCTGTTAATTCTAAAATGTTTGTAACTTGTTCTTTCATTTAGCTCTGCATAGTGGGGCGAAACCTTGGTTTACAATAAATAGTTTTCTTTAACATATCATAAAATGTTTTTTTTAGTAAAACAAATGTCTTATACAATTAAAATAAATCGATCTGCAAATTGATTTTAAAAATTAACTAAACTAATAAAATCATAACCTTTTTTTCTTTGATGTTGCTTCTCGTGCTTGCGAATCGATTGATTTTAACTTTTCGTATTGCCAACATATTGGGGTCCCTGTGTATGTTTTGAGAGGTGGGGAAAATTAAAATAAAATTGATTTAATGATCAGGCCTTTGTATATCGATTGTATTTTTTACTTTTCGGATTTTTAAGACATCGGGGTCCGTTTATATATTTTCGAATGTGCGGAAAATAAAAATAAAATCGATTTTATGATCGTGCGTTAGCGTATCAATTTTTTTTACTCTAAGGATTTCTAACATATTGGGGTCTCTTTAAATGATTTCGGAGGTGCCGAACATGAAAAAAACTATAGTAACTTTGAAAAAATATAAGGGAATCCTAATATTTTAGAAATTCTAAAGGTTTAATGGGTATGCAAGTACGCAATCATAAACTCGATTTAATTTTCATTTTCAGTATCTCTGTGAACATATTAAGGGACACCAACATGTTAGAGCCCGACAAGTTAAAATAAATCGATAAGCAAGCGCACGATCATAAAATCAATTTTATTTCCGTTTTCCGACATATATAATGTCAAAGAATCAGTTTCACTAAAAAATTAGAACTAATTTAGTTATTGCCTATTAACTATCGCTAAATCTTACAACTACATTAGTTGTTAGTGGAAATGGAGAACTAACAACTAATTTAGTCAATAGCTAGATCAGTTCCAGTTTTTTAGGAGAACTAATTCTGACAACTATTTAGCCATTAGTTAACTAAATATTAGCTAGCTAATGCCCAACTCTGCAGAAAAATATATTCACTGATTTTGAACAATAATAAAACTAGTTAAACTCACATTTTTTGTAACAGGAATTTCAGATTCGTTCTTACTTGCAAACACATATTCAGCATGTTTTTGGATCACAGGAGGCTCACCCACAGTAGTAAATGTTCTAAACCTAATAATAAGAAAATATTTTAAAAATAACTTATAATATTAAGTTGAAACAAATAAATATTTTTTCTTTAAAAATAAAAATTTAATTTATCTTCAAGAAAGACTATCCAATGGTTTAGCGTAAAAAACTATATACTAAGGCCCACTTCTATTAAATCCAGTCCACACATGTGCTCATTTATAAATAACAGTAGATAATTTAGCAGTAGCACCTATGAGCAAAAGCCAACTCATATGGTTCTTCTTCTTTTCTAAAAAATTGTCATTTAGACTATTGCAATTCAGTAGAAATCAGAGTATATCATGATTGAAACTATAAAAGAAATTAAAAACTAGCTATATTAAGCTACTAACTAAAATTTATTCCAATCGATAGTAGGTATACAAATGTAACCCCCATAATAAGAGTGCTTTTTTGTATTTGCTCATTTGAAAGTTATGAAAGTTGTAAACAAAAACCACATTCAAACAACTGGTACCTTTATAAGTCAATACATAAGTGACATTTGCGACTAACTAGATTAACATAGTTTATTTACTTTTGTCTACACAGTATTCTGTTTGCATGAACAAGAGATTTTTAACTCCAAAGAGAGGTCTAACAGAGTTATTAGTTGATGTAGGATCTCACAGAGTTGGGCACAGTTTTTATATTGGAGATTCGTCATGGATGAAAATATTATCTAAGGAGATGTTGTTAGATTTATTTGGATGAGATGTAGCTGGACAATCTGTTCTCAGTGAATCAGAATCATGGAACCCAGTAGGATGAAGAGGACTGCCTGGAGACCCTCAAGTATTAGTCCAAGGCCAAGTGGAATTGTATTACTTTGCTGAGCAACTCGATTACCCTGAGAAAAGGGTCTTTTCAGGGAAGAATGTTGCTCTGGCACAGCTGAAAGGACAGAATGTTTTTTGTCTTGTACCACAAAGGAATATATGAATTTACTACAATGACACCGTGAATTAGAATCACATATAGAATTGGAATAAGGAGATGTGGCTGCTACTTCAGAGTTTTTAGGAAGCTCTTTACAATTACTGGCTGGCTCAAGTGATCCTATAACTGTACTTAAGCTAAAACCATCATCATTGAGAATATTCTTAAAGCTTGGACACTTTGTAATTATACTATTTTACTGCGTGTTCCTATTGTATAATAATAAAGATGAATCTTTAGGTCTTTATTGTCTAAACAACAATGTTCATACTTGAAATTAAAACAACACGTTCAGAATTATTATAAACATAAACATTCATTTTTTGGAGATAACAAAAAAAAACACACAAGTTCTTCATTATTAGTTAATTGTTAGTAATTGTTCATATGGCGAGAGGTTTCAAATGGGTTTGCCACTAAAACAAATGTAAAATAATGTAACATTACATGAATTATAAATAAAAATAGATTTGAAAGAAAGAGGGAGGGAGGGAGAGGGAGAGAGGGAGAGGGAGAGAGGGAGGGAGGGAGAGAGAGAGAGAGAGAGAGAGAGAGAGAGAGTGAGAGAGAGAGGGGGGGGGAGAGAGATATATGGAGGGAGAGAGTGGATAGTCTTATAAGTTGGACGCTAGTGCCACGTGTTAATAAGTGCTTGCTAGTTTGTGTGAATTTAAGTGTTTTGAATTAGGTTTCGGATGTAAATTGTGTTAAAATAATATTAATAAAGATGCCTTAACGTTACATTATACCATGTATATATGCTCCATTACGGATTGAGATAGCAACCTCATGTATTTAGGCAGCATAGATAAAAAAACCGTGCCCGTGTAGGCCTCGG
>NW_027106745.1:263624-268645 GCF_000696795.3 Halyomorpha halys
GTTATTTTGTAATAATGTACAACCATATTTAATGGCTTTTATTTGTTCAAGAGGAGTTAAATGTTCTAATGTAAAACAAATTTGTACCCGCTTCTGAAAAGGTTAACTAAATTATAAAATTGTAATTTTCTGACCCTGATGAGATTGTCCGCTAAGAGGGATTTCTCACTGTGAATAGTTTTATACTCCTTATGGGAACCGACCTACTGTTCTTGGAAAGTTATTATCTAACTATTTAAATAAAAAACAAGACACCAAGGAACACCTTTTTTTTTGTACGCTACATACAGTCGTATATTATTAAACATCGATCTTCTTTTCCAAAGGTTTCGTGTTCACCAATTTACAATACTTAGCTATGCTAATCAGGTAGCATGCAGGGTATTTAAATACTTATATGCATTAAATACAAAACGAAAAAATATAAAGAGTAGTTTGAAATAAATAAAGAAATAATAAATGGAAGATGGTCCACTTAATAACTCGCTATCCTTTTGGGTACTTATTCTGAAATTTGAGTACTAATTAGTGTATAAGTTTGAACTCCAAATTCGAAAAGTGCCGGGTTGCCTTGTCTGGCTCGGCAGAATAGAACACGTCTTAATAACTCCCGATCTTTTTGGGTACTAATTCTGAAATTTGAGTACTAAATATTACTAATTAGTCTATAAGGTTCAACTCAAAATTCGAAAAGTGCCTGGCTGGCATGTCTCTTGCGCGGCAGAATAGAACACGTTTTAATAACTCGCGATTTTTATGGGTACTAATTCTTAAATTTTAGTACTAAATAGTATTAACTAGGTACTAATTCGTGTATAAGTTTCAACTCAAAATTCGAAAAGTGCCGGGCTAGCATGTCTCTGGCAAATGTTTATCAATGGTTTTTGTTGTCGATGTCGGATTCTTTGTTTAAAAAACCACTTCTGACAGGCCGTAAAATGCGTGATCGTTGGAACAGACCTTATGTTTCTGGAATAGTTGTTCAAAAACATCGATGTATTTTGGGTAATGTATTGCAAGTAACGATATTTTAAAACATAGATGTTTTTTGTAGTCGATATAGGATTCTTAGTTTCAAAAACCACTTCTGACAGGCCGTAAAATGCGTGATCGTTGGAACAGACCTTATGTTTCTGAAATAGTTGTTCAAAAACATCGATGTATTTTGGGTAATGTATTGTAAGCAACGATATTTTAAAAACATCGATGTTCTTTGCAGTCGATGTCGGATTCTTAGTTTCAAAAACCACTTCTGACAGGCCGTAGAATGCGTGATCATTGGAACAGACCTTATGTTATTCAAATGGGTGTTCAAAAACATCGATGTATTTTGGGTAATGTATTGTAAGCAACGATATTGTAAACACATCGAACAATATCGTCTGCGTAGAGGAAATGTATGACCACTGGGTGGAGGTTCCTATGGCCTCTCTCGGTTTCTCAGATAGCCTCCCATATTTCGTGTCTTGGAATGGAGTCAAAGGATCCTTGACAGGTCAAGGAAGGCGATGTACATACTTTTGTTTCAATCCCAGGATTTCTGGAGCACATTCCACAGAGAGAAAATATGGTCCTGTGGGTGAGATTATATTTTATTGATAATTGCATTGATTGTTAAAATACATGAAAATGCTTGCAGCACCAGAGCTATTGCTGAATGGTACATCGGGTAGAATTTCTCACACTACAGAGTTCTTGGCAGGCCCCTTTTCATTTCCTGGGAAATAAGATGAGTCACACACATTGTGTTAAAATTATAATTCATTAGATTTTCAGAGATTGGATGTGGAGAGTTTACTGCAGACTTCTGGATATTGATATTGAAAGATACAAGTTTCATTACTCTTGCTTTGTCCATGTAACTTGGTATATATAACAAAGGGGGGGGGGGAGGTAAAATCCTATCTTGATCTGAAGAGGAAGTTCCAATTACTTTCATATTTTAATTTTTAAAAAGTGTTTTACATGAATTTTTATCCAATAACATAGATATTTTTAACATATTTAGTACTTAATGTCTCTTATTTATAAATATGTGATTGTTTTCGTTATCACTTGTGCTTCATTCATAAATTTTTAATCCCTCCCCCAATTTCCTTCTTAGTTCAGAACTTATTGTAGGTACATTAGTGCCTAAGGTATTTAAATATTTTGGCTGTCATAGGCCTAATAGGTATTTGGAATTATTTTTGCTGTATATTTTATTTTTTACTGGATATTTTGTGATTTTTATTATTATTTTTTTTTTTGCATATTTTATGGTTTTCTAGTACACATTGTAAGGCATTCTCTCTGGGGTTTTACTGCATAAAAATTCAGAGTCTGGTAATAAGTTAGCTGGTAAGCTGAGCCAGGCAAGATGAGAGAGAGATCATTCATAAAGCATTAGTACAACGAAATATTAATATTACCAGTTTTTCATACAACAATAAAATTGAAAATTAAAATGATTGAAATACATTTTCAGTAACAAAACTATTTTTCTAATTAATATAGGTTTAAATTTTTTTTAAAGTTATAATTTAACTTAAAATTTAATTCAGAAATTAAAGTATGAGTAATTGTTTTAGTTGATTACTCAATTCAGTATTCTTAAATAAAACTTAATAGCAATTAAATTAATATTTACAATACTTCAAGACATCAAACAAGTTGAAAATTAAAACTGATTAGTATCAAAGTTAGGCGTAGGGATGTGGCGCCCCCATTGCCTAGTTGCAATCAGCCACTGGTCCTCCAGGTTGGGGGAACAGTACACTGCACATACCGCACACTGCACACACCTCACACTGTAAACAAAGGTCATTTACAGTACACACCCTAGGGTCACCTCCCCTAGGTAGTTGCCCCAGATGGGGGAGCTAGTCAGGGAGCTCTGAGGAGGCAGCCCATCCACCTGAGTCGGGGGCATTAGGCTGATAATCTGCTCCCCTCAAACCCTTAAGTATCATGAAACCTCAACGAGAAATAGCCAGACTGATCACAAGGCAACAACACAGGATTTGCCATATGGACTTAAAATTTGAATAATGGAACATTTTATCTATATATAAGACTGGGGTCGCTTCGGGAGCTTCAATTGCAAACTTATGCAATAGACTTGGTTGCTCTACAATAGGTGAGATGGAGGGGAAAAGGAATGCTGGAGAAACGGTTCCACACAGTCTATTAAAGCTGCCATGAGGCAGAACATATCTCTGGTACCAGTTTTGTGGTCAGAGGAAGAATAAGGGATCTTGTCATAGGATTCACTCCTATTAACCCGAGGATCTATGTTATAAAGCTAAAGGGAAAATTCTACAACTTAAGTGTCTTCAGTTGTTATGCCCCCACAAAGGTGTCATCAGAGGAAGAGAAAGAAGCCTTCTATGATCAACTGGACAGAACTTTTGACAATTGGCCGCAGAACGACATCAAAGTAATCTTGGGTGATTTCAATGCTAAGATTGGCAAGGAGGAAGTCTGTAGGCCAACTATTGGAATGCATAGTCTACATGAAGAGACAAATGAAAATGGACGCTGTTACGGCAGTAGGGGTTCAAAAGGAACCTTTACTAACCCAACCGTGAAAGGTAGTGAAAAGAAAGAATAGCCAAATTTTGTTATTTTTGTATTTTTAAATAAGTGAACATAACAAAAGGAACACAAAATATATAAAAATAGACAAACTAGAAAAAAAAAAAAAAAGCTTAAACTATTACAAAATTAAATGAATTGAACAAAAGAAAGGAAAAAAAAGTCTCATATCACCGGTGATTGTTGGGGCCCTGGTTGTGGTTGTTGTCTTGAGCGGATGTTCTCGTCGAGGCAGATAGACAATAGGAATCATATCCGCCTGCCTTGTCCTCTTGAAGGATGAGCTGAAGTAGTCCGACCACCGTGGCTAACATAATTAAGATAACGGAGATGGCCAGGATCCTGACAACTACGAGTGCGTAGTGAGGAGACAATGGAAACGATATGTGTGTGCACCAGTGTGAACTGAAAATGGACAGACGACTTCTGAGAGTATCAGTTACTCTAAGAAGTCGTCCCTCCATTTTCATTATAAAAAACAACAGAACATAGTTGTTTTGTTTTTTGACTTAATAAAAATCATATGTTCCAATAAATGATTTGTGGACCAATCTGATGAGCTGCAGGACTTACCGTGGTGCGAACATGGATACTGATCACTTCCTTGTGGTGGCCAAGATCAGGGCAAGGATATCCAATGTCCTGAAGGCCCCGGGAAAGAAGGTGGAAAAGGTTGCTCTAACCAAGCTTAAAGACCCCGGGAAAGAAGGGGGAAAAGGTTGTTCTAACCAAGCTTAAAGACCCCGAAGTAATATCAAGGTATCATCAGGAGCTTAATGGGAAGGCTCAGCTAGAGGCTTGAAGACTCTAGAGCAACAAAAGGCTCAGTACAAGAGTAATGGATCTTAATTTCTCTACCAACTGAAACAATGATATGAATGGGAGTAATAGGAAAAAAGAAAGGACAATACTGCCACCTACTGGTGGTTTGAATATGGCAATCGGTTGTTGGGACAAAGTGTGGCAAAGTTACTCACCCTCCTAAATTTGTGTCCACTTCAGTAAGAGGCATATCAAAACATCAGGAGGGTCCAATCTTTTGCAATTTGAAAGTACTGTTTCCAGGATTAATAATAAGCAAACAGCTTTTAATGATTTGTGTGAGTACATAATAACCTTAACAAATTTATATAGTAATACCATAAATTATGGTGATATAATTACCTACTGCTAGATGATTTCACTTGTGTGAATTCGGGATCCTTAATGCTTAACCTTTTTATTTCAAGATATCTTTCTAGGTTAGATTCTGCTTCTTTTGACTGAAATATTAATTTATAAAAGTCATAAAAAAAAAATAAATTATATTTTTTATCTACTACAAAGTGTCACACTATACTAATAGCTAATAATTTACTAATAGTACTGTGGTGGCAAGATTAACGTCTTCAGCGGCAATAGTTGACGTTAGCAAAGGGAGTGTTTGAAATGGGTTTGCCACTGTC
>NW_027106745.1:268695-269727 GCF_000696795.3 Halyomorpha halys
GCATCCCGCAAAATGATTTATAAGACGTTGTCACGTCAAAAAGTATTTCTCTCTCTCGTTCCATATAATGTATTACCCAAAAAACATCGATGTTTTAAAATATCGTTGCTTACAATACATTTTCCAAAAAACATCCATGTTTTAAAATATTGTTGTTTACATTACATTGCCAAAAATACATTGTTGTTTTTTTAACATCTATTTCAGAAACATAAGGTCTGTTGGAACATATAATGTAACTAAAAAAAAAACATCGATGTTTAAAATATGAATGTCCAATATTAAAATATCGTTGCTTGATTTTGAAGTGGATAATTATATGAAGCTGTTCTTGGAACAGACCTAGTATTTGAAAACTTTTTGAATTGGGTCCAATGGAGCTAAATATCAATAATCAATAAGAACAATTTACAAAATAATATTTCATTTTCTAATCAAATATACAACACAAGATATTGTAGTGTATAAGTGTATATCAAATATACAATCACATGTTTACACTAATTTATTTATTTATTTAATACCAGATCAGGCTGGTGCGCCTTACTTGCTTAATACAACTGTTACATCTAATTTCTTTTACGATTGATTATGATGAGGATAATTATATGAAGCTGTCCTTGGAACAAGATGCATGACCCTGGCTGGCATCTTTTCGAATTTTGAGTTGAACCTTTATACACTAATTAGTAATAAAATTTCAGAATTAGTACCCAAAAAGATCGCGAGTTATTAAAACGTGTTCTATTCTGCCGGGCAAGAGACATGCCAGCCCGGCACTTTTCGAATTTTGAGTTGAAACTTATACACAAATTTGTACCTAAATGGTACTAAATTTTCAGAATTAGTACCCAAAATGATCGCGAATTATTACGTGTTTAATTCTGCCAGGAAACCTGGACCAGGACTGACGAACAAAAATCGCAAACCTTTGCACAAAACCTTTATTCCGCATCCCGATATCCTTAACCCAATTCACCTTGAATGTATTGAAGCAGAACTCAATAATCCACTCCAAATGACCCTACCACC
>NW_027106745.1:279477-287543 GCF_000696795.3 Halyomorpha halys
AAATTATTATCAACATTTTTATTTCTTCAGTATATTTCTTTTAAATCTATTTTTAAATATAATTCATTTAATGTTTCATTATTTTAAATTTGTTTTAGTGCCAAACCCAGTTGAAACCTCTCGCCATATGATCAATTACAATTAATTAATAATGAAGTACTTGTATGTTTTTTGTTATCTAAAAAACTGAATGTTTATGTTTTATAATAATTGTGATCGTGTTGTTTTAATTTTTCAAGTATGAACTTTGCTGTTTAGATAATAAAGACTGAAAGATTCATCTTTATTTTTATACAATAGGAACACGCACTAAAGTAGTGACCCCGAACGTTATTATATCACTATAATATTATGGTAGATCTCGCTGGATGTCAGTTGGTGGACCAGAAAACAGGATTGACGACACGTGGAAGATTAGCTGAGGTGCCGGTACCCACTGTTTATTCAGTACCAACCGGTGAATGGTACACAGCCTTGCTATGCCAGTTCCCTAGGGTTACACAACCAACATCCTTCGTCAAAGAACCAAAGCACGACGTCGTCTACCATATAGAAACCCACGGTTCCAGATAGATACGCTGTTCCTCACTAGGCGGACTTTGACGTTAATATGCATGGTAAGAAGATCTTCACTACATTGTATCTCAACCGAGCATATTACCAAATTCCAGTAGCAGAAGAAGATATTCCAAAGACTGCAGTGATTACACCCTTCGGTCTTTTCGAATGTGTTTTGGACTAAGGAACGCTTCGCAGATCTTCCAACGGTTCCTGGATCGGGTGCTTCGAGGTCTCGACTTTGCTTGGTGGTTCCTGGATGACATCATCGCGTCCAGAGACGAAGAAGAGCACACAACACATGAAGAGGAAGTCTTGTGGCGACTTGAGGACCACGTTCTCACTTTGAACCTGGTGAAGTGTGTCTTCGCTCGCCAGGAAGTCGCATTCTTAGGACACATGGTCGACGCCACTGGCTTTAGCACTCTTCCGGCCAAGGTTGAAGCTATTGCATCATATCCCAAACCGGCTACGATAAGGGACCTGCGACGTTTCCTGGGTATGTTTAACTTTTACCGTCGTTGCTTACCCAGAGCGGCAGATTTGCAAGCTCCACTCAACAAGTTCCTCGCTGGGGCGAAGAAGAATGATAAGAGACCAATCACCTGAGAAGAAGAATCCATCCAAGCATTCAAACGCTGCAAAACTGCCATTCAGAATGCTGTAGTGTTAGGACATCATTCAATTCACTGACGATTATGTACATATAGGGGCAGAACAACAGAAGGATCCAACTATTACAGAGCTACAGAAAAACGACCGTCTTCAGCTTCAATGGATCAAACCTACTGGTAGTGTAATGTCAGTCCTCTGTGAGACCTCCACCTCTCAGGCGCGGCCATACATTTTTAAGTCCATGCGAGAAGAAACTCTTCCACTGCCTGCATGGGCTCAGCCACCCAGTTATTCGAGCCTCAAGACGACTACTAACACAGCAATTTTTCTGGCCTGGCATGAACACCGATGTCTCGAGATGGGCTCGGTGTTGTATTGCCTGTCAGACATCGAAAGTGATCTGTCACACAGTAACCCCTCCAGGTACCTTCGCTCCCAGCTTCAGGCTTGAACACATTCACGTGGACCTCATCGGACCATTATCAAACTCCGACGGAATGCGTTACTGTCTGACGATCATTGACTGATTCACCTGTTGGCCTGAGGTGTGCCCTCTGGAGGAGATAACAACTACCAAGGTAGCAGCAGCGATTGTGGGTACATGGATCTCCCGCTATGGTACACCAGCAAGGATAACCACTGACCAAGGGCGCCAGTTCGAGTCAGATCTTTTCATAAATCTGACTCGTATATTAAGTATATATTAAGTAAGCATCAGAGGACTAAAGCATACCATCCTCAGTCCAACGGATGCGTGGAGCGGTGGAACAGGACCCTCAAGGCATTCCTCATGTCTACAATGAACGCATCGTGATGGACAAGTACGTTACCAATAGTCCTTTTAGGCCTCCGATCGGCAATGAGAGAGGACGTGGGAGCCAGCGCAGTGGAAATGATATTTGGGCAGCCTTTACGCCTGCCTGGAGAGTTCTTTGAGGCATCAGGACATCGGGAAGACTCTGAATCGATGCTGAAGACCCTGCAGGAGGCCATGAAGAATCTCCGCCCAGCGACATACCACAGCAGCACGTCCAAGACTTTTGTGCATCGAGACTTAAAGGACTGCACCCACGTATTTCTAAGGGACGACTCCGTTAGGGTACCGCTCACTCCACTGTACTCTGGACCCTACAAAGTAATCTCACGGAAGGAGAAAACATTTAAGATTCAGCTACCATCAGGTCCAAAAACGATTTTGATGGATCGACTGAAAGTTGCACATCTTCTTTCTGGCGCAATCGCAACGCAGGTAGAAAGAAACGCCGACGCGGCTCAGTCCAGTCCTACGCCCGCTGCTGGATCTGCTAACCCTTCTAGTGACCTTGACGCAGAACAGCATCAAGCAAAACCAGTGTATCGCGCCCGCTCTGGACGTGTAGTAAAGCCGACTGCTAGGTTCTGCACCAATGTCATTGGGGGAGAGTGATGTAGTGGCAAGATTAACGTCTTCAGCGGCAATAGTTGACGTTAGCAAAGGGAGTGTTTGAAATGGGTTTGCCACTGTCGAAATTATTATCAACATTTTTATTTCTTCAGTATATTTCTTTTAAATCTATTTTTAAATATAATTCATTTAATGTTTCATTATTTTACATTTGTTTTAGGGGCAAACCCAGTTGAAACCTCTCGCCATATGATCAATTACAATTAATTAATAATGAAGTACTTGTGTATTTTTTGTTATCTAAAAAACTGAATGTTTATGTTTTATAATAATTGTGATCGTGTTGTTTTAATTTTTCAAGTATGAACCTTGTTGTTTAGATAATAAAGACTAAAAGATTCATCTTTATTATTATACAATAGGAACACGCACTAAAGTACTTACTTTAAATAAAATTTGAGTTTTTGCAGAGTTCAGCTGTTTTTCTAACGATTTAATTTGTTCTTCCAACTTAGTTCTTTCTTTTGAAGATGTAGTTTGCCATTGCTGTTTGATTTTCAGTATTTCTTGTTCTGCATCTCGAAGCTTTCCTCTCAGTAAAGAACTCTATATTTAAAAAAAATATATAAATAAGATAAATCTTAAATTAATATATTTTAACTATTAAAATAAATTCAGGAAAATGACCGACTACAAGGAAAAAAAAATGCAGATATTTGAGATATAAATCCTATAAACTATTCCATAGAAGATTTGATACACCAAAAAATAAAATAAAATAATTTAACATAAGCACAAAAATTAAGTTAATTTAGAGTAGTCCTTAATTTAGATTCTTTGATGAAGAAAAAATATAAAATTAAGTTCCCACTTTATTCTAACCTCTCACTATATCTACTCTCATCACTCACTTAGTATTATCCCAAAACTTGTTCCAATCAGTTATATATCACCAATTATTTACTCGTTCAATTTATAAATATTAATTTCCAAAAATTGTAGAGAACAATTCAGTCACTGGTTCCTTTTAATTTAATTTAAGTATGGCAATTAAATAATTTCAATTTGTTTATAATTTTAGTTTTTAATAATTATTTAGAAGGAATTAAATAAAAAATTCGTTTTTTTTTCACTGAAAGGCTTGAATATGGTAACGTAAAGTCTCAAAATGTTGCCAAAATATAGTATACAAAATACCATGGACCAAATAAAGCCAATCTTGTTTATGCATTCAGAGAGTGTTCTTCTGATAACCTTCACCGTTTTTTTTATTTCAACATTTATATGCAACACGTAACTGATGCCGAAATCCTATGGTTAAATAACCGAGCATAGGTTGAAGGTTATTTTTTAAATTTAAAAAAGAAAAACTTTTTTCTTAAGAAGAATTAAATATTTATGATTTTAAATTTTAAAAAATAGGCTTTTAACTTATAATAAATGAATGACGTGGGCAGAATAGCCTGCAAAAGTAACTCTAAATTAATGTGAGGAAGATATTATAATTGAAGATGTCCTTGAGGATGGCTAAAATGGCCAAAGCTCATGCCAGGATGCTAGAATGAATTAAGGTGGTGTCCGACTTAAAAAAAGTCACCGGAGAGACCGGAGAATTAAATCATTTTTTAAAGGGGGGTGACCGACTAATAAGCCAAATTGAAGCAAAGTCTATCAAAAATACACTTGATAGAAAGATGTGGAGGCATTAAAAGCAGCAGTCATCTGCAGGGTGAAAAGAAATACCCTCAATCAAATTTAAGCAGATGAAGAGATACCCTGGACCGTGATCAAGGCTAGATTGAAGAAGGCATTAGGAGATCAGTGGGCTCCAGAGGACATATTTATGATGATCAGGAAGACAAAGAAACCAAGACAGTCCATTGGGGAGTATGCCATGGAACTCCTGGTATGCTACAACAGAATCGCCAATAAACTCAGCGAGATAACGAAGATAATCCAGGTACAGGGTTGGATGCAATTCCTATCCAATGTACTTAAAGATTCAGTTGGCAAAAGAACTAGGGGAGAAGGAAGGAATACCGAGAGAACGCTCATTCGTGGAGAGCGCTCAAGAGCTAATAGACACAAGCGCTCAAGAGCTAATAGACACAAGCGGCCAGGAGTAGGAGGCCCAAATGGAAGTAGAAGAACCAGGATGGTCTCGGATTGAATACAACTGGCCTAAGACTACTAACCGCCATGGAAAAGAAGAGAGCAAAAGGATAGCGGTAGGGAGAAAACGTTCAACAGAGACAGAAGATCAGGGCAAAAAAAAACCCAGAACCGACAGGCAGTGAGACACAATTGTCATGGCAAAGTTGGGTACCTGGTGGCTTAATGTCGCCGAACTTGGTGTTTCGAGTATGGAAACAAGGGACACATAGCCAGATAATGTCACCAGTGTACCGTAGGCAGGGATCGGGCTAGGTGGAACCGATGGAAGTGAAGGCCTAGAGTCTAAGGAGAAGAAGAGTACAACAAAGAAGAAATGATTCTGCAAACAAGTCCACAGAAGTGTCAAAGGCCTCCGAAACAGAATCAGTAGGAAGGGAGCCGGAATGAGGACAGAGAACCGGGAGGAGGACTTCTGGAGACGTACCAAGGAAGAGGGAAGAACCAGAAAGGAGATGCCAGCAGAGGGGTGACTGGATATTAGTGAATTAAAACGTGAGGGAAAAGAGTGGCGGTCTGCCTATAATAGAGATAGCAGAAGTGAGACGCCTTGTGGATACCGGCAGTTCCAACACTATCATGTGCTGTAGTGGACAGAGGACAAACAAGATTCACGTATGTCAATGTAAATTAATCACCCTAGGTGGCCTTGTCTGGTAGAGAGGTAGGTGGAGATAGGGTTGACTCGTTGGGGATTTAGTAGAGAGAACTTGCATGTAGTACATGTCATAGGGAGTATACCGAACGAATGCAAAATGATTGTGGGGTGTGACCTGCTAGGGAAGGGTGTGGTTAGGTTAAAAATATCAAGGGAAAGTTGAGAATTGAGTTGGGGGGTAAAATGTACATATGTCATAGACAGTGCATGGGTCGGAGCAAGCAATCAGGCTGAGGACTGGAAACAGAGGCTTAAGAGGGAATATGAAGATATTTTTTTAGAAGGAGGAGACATGCTCGGGGCAACCGGGAAGACGATCCATGAGATCACACTGAAACAAGACAAGCCACTTATGTGAAAGAGAGGAGATACTCGCAGGCGCTACATCACCACATCCAGGAAGAGCTCAAAAGTTAAAGCTCAAGGAATAATCATTGATAGTACATCCCAGTACAATAATCCATTGTGGACAGTAAAAAACAAGAGCATGCCTGGTTAAATTTCCAAAAAGTACAGGGTGGTGATAGATTACAGGAAGCTCAACGAGAATATCATAGACGAGAAGTATCCGATCCCCCCCCAGAAGACATTTTGGACAGGCTGAGCAGGGCAATAGTATTCAGCACATTGGACTTGAAAGCTGGATATCATCAACATAAGACAGCATTCACATTTGAGAGAGGTCACTATAAATTTACAAATATACCGTTTGGACTCAAAAATTCTCCAATAATCTTCCAGCAGCTAATGGATGAATTTTTAAGGGGAATTGACAAATCTGTATGACAGATTTATATGGATGATCTAGTAGTGTTCAGTAAGAACGAGGATAAACAAGTGCACCATTTACAGAGCGTTTTGTATAGAATTAGACAATTTTAGCTCAAATTGTCGGGAGACAAATCATCGTTGGGGCAGGAACAAATTAGATCTTTGGTCCATATGATTTCCAGGGAGGAGCTTCTTGGACAGTATAATATGGAAATCATATATAAACCAGGAAAAGAAAATGTAGTAGCTGATTGGTTGTCACGAGCAATAACAGTAAATGCAGTAGAGGAGGAGGTTGGGGAACTGTCAGGTGTATTGGTATTGACATTTTTTTTTTATTGTAAATAGTTTTTCATAATTTTTATTATATATATGTTATATTGTACAGTGTAAGTTTACAAGGATTGTTCGTAAACTGGCAAAGGGGAGCTACAATCAGCTGTTACTTCCATGTCAGCAGACTGAGTAGATCAGCTGATTGAATGTGTATATATATATATATATATATAAAGATGTACTGAACCCAATAAAGCCAGTCTGTTACAGAAGTTCAAGTGTGTCATATCTTGTACCCTTTTCTCTTTTTTTTAAATTTTGCTCTTGTCGATACTTAAGTTATATATTGTAATATTCAAGATTTATTCAAAATAAATAAAAAGAATTTTAATAGTTTTTATTTATTCTCAGATCTAAAATATAGCTTTGAAAAGTTTTAATCCACCCACTGAACATAGCAGAAATTCAAACAGACTTCGGAAGGACATGTGCCACCATCTTAAATATCTTGAACGATGCATCTTTCCACCATATTTGACTGATCAAAATTGGTTTAATACAACAAATAAACAATACTAAAATGATACATAAAATAAAACATACTAAAAATCATTTAAATAAATAACTATTCATAAAAAAAAGATATTACAACACATACACACATTGTCTATCATCATATATACTATACCTCTTCTCCTTCACATAGTAACTCTTATCTTCTTTTAGTTCAATCTTGTGTACTGTTTTTCCTGTTACTCCCAGTACATCCCCTTCTCTAAAAAAAATGTCTTCATACTTTTCCATGATTTGGTCTTTCCAGCCTCCTTCCTGATTAATCGCTCCTATCCTTGCTTCACTATCTCCTACGAGCTGTTGGCAGACATATTTTTTCTTTCCAATCTTTATATCCCACTTACCCCCGTGACTCTGATCATCATAAATATGTTCTCCCCTGGGGCCCATCGTCCTCATCTGAATGCCTTCTTCAGCCTATCCTTAACTATGGCCCATGGTGATTCTTCATCGGCCTGAATTTGGTTTAAGATACTCCTCTTTATTCTGACTAAGCCTGCCTTCGGTGAGTCAGCATCTCTTTTATTTAGTAGCTCTTCCGCTTCCTTGGTTTCTAATCTTGATGTAAGTTGGTCGCCTCCTTTGAGAAAGTGGTTCAACTCACCAATTTCTCCAGTAAATCTTTCTAAATCTGAAATGGCATTCCGCAGGTCCTGTGAGGTTGCTGTTCGAATTTTCATCCATTCGATAGCATTTATTTGTTCTGCAATCAATGTCATGCTTAAAAAGAGAGAAAAAAAAATTTTCTTTTCAAATTAAAAAAAATAACTTTCAACCTATGCACTCATCCCAGTTACATGTTGGCGTAGAAAAACTAATAAAAAAAGAAAAAGATGTCGGAAGAATACTCTCTCAATTACACATTGTTTACACAAGACTGACTTTTTGTATTCAGTACCTCTATATATACAAGTTCGATCAGATGATCGATTCAATCATCTGACGGTCTTTGTCAACTAACATCTCACTCAGGTATGTGTATCAGGTAATGTGTATCAGGTATATGTAGTCAGGTAATGAGGTAGGTGTATATACATATACACATATGTATATATATAT